>NW_025575943.1:0-29154 GCF_905147105.1 Pieris brassicae
TGATTTAGTTAATCGTTATGAAACGAATAACTGTATGTTGAAGAGAGTGCCTGCGTCTGGCTATGCTCTCGGAGTGTAACTCCCATGATTTAGTTAATCGTTATGAAACGAATAACTGTATGTAGAAGAGAGTGCCTACGTCTGGCTATGTATGCTCTCGGAGTGTAACTCCCATGATTTAGTTAATCGTTATGAAACGAATAACTGTATGTTGAAGAGAGTGCCTGCGTCTGGCTATGCTCTCGGAGTGTAACTCCCATGATTTAGTTAATCGTTATGAAACGAATAACTGTATGTTGAAGAGAGTGCCTGCGTCTGGCTATGCTCTCGGAGTGTAACTCCCATGATTTAGTTAATCGTTATGAAACGAATAACTGTATGTAGAAGAGAGTGCCTACGTCTGGCTATGTATGCTCTCGGAGTGTAACTCCCATGATTTAGTTAATCGTTATGAAACGAATAACTGTATGTTGAAGAGAGTGCCTGCGTCTGGCTATGCTCTCGGAGTGTAACTCCCATGATTTAGTTAATCGTTATGAAACGAATAACTGTATGTAGAAGAGAGTGCCTACGTCTGGCTATGTATGCTCTCGGAGTGTAACTCCCATGATTTAGTTAATCGTTATGAAACGAATAACTGTATGTAGAAGAGAGTGCCTACGTCTGGCTATGTATGCTCTCGGAGTGTAACTCCCATGATTTAGTTAATCGTTATGAAACGAATAACTGTATGTTGAAGAGAGTGCCTGCGTCTGGCTATGCTCTCGGAGTGTAACTCCCATGATTTAGTTAATCGTTATGAAACGAATAACTGTATATAGAAGAGAGTGCCTGCGTCTGGCTATGCTCTCGGAGTGTAACTCCCATGATTTAGTTCATCGTTATGAAACGAATAACTGTATGTTGAAGAGAGTGCCTGCGTCTGGCTATGCTCTCGGAGTGTAACTCCCATGATTTAGTTAATCGTTATGAAACGAATAACTGTATGTAGAAGAGAGTGCCTACGTCTGGCTATGTATGCTCTCGGAGTGTAACTCCCATGATTTAGTTAATCGTTATGAAACGAATAACTGTATGTTGAAGAGAGTGCCTGCGTCTGGCTATGCTCTCGGAGTGTAACTCCCATGATTTAGTTAATCGTTATGAAACGAATAACTGTATGTAGAAGAGAGTGCCTACGTCTGGCTATGTATGCTCTCGGAGTGTAACTCCCATGATTTAGTTAATCGTTATGAAACGAATAACTGTATGTTGAAGAGAGTGCCTGCGTCTGGCTATGCTCTCGGAGTGTAACTCCCATGATTTAGTTAATCGTTATGAAACGAATAACTGTATGTAGAAGAGAGTGCCTACGTCTGGCTATGTATGCTCTCGGAGTGTAACTCCCATGATTTAGTTAATCGTTATGAAACGAATGACTGTATGTAGAAGAGAGTGCCTACGTCTGGCTATGTATGCTCTCGGAGTGTAACTCCCATGATTTAGTTAATCGTTATGAAACGAATAACTGTATGTTGAAGAGAGTGCCTGCGTCTGGCTATGCTCTCGGAGTGTAACTCCCATGATTTAGTTAATCGTTATGAAACGAATAACTGTATGTAGAAGAGAGTGCCTACGTCTGGCTATGTATGCTCTCGGGGTGTAACTCCCATGATTTAGTTAATCGTTATGAAACGAATAACTGTATGTTGAAGAGAGTGCCTGCGTCTAGCTATGTATGCTCTCGGAGTGTAACTCCCATGATTTAGTTAATCGTTATGAAACGAATAACTGTATGTTGAAGAGAGTGCCTGCGTCTGGCTATGCTCTCGGAGTGTAACTCCCATGATTTAGTTAATCGTTATGAAACGAATAACTGTATGTTGAAGAGAGTGCCTGCGTCTGGCTATGCTCTCGGAGTGTAACTCCCATGATTTAGTTAATCGTTATGAAACGAATAACTGTATGTTGAAGAGAGTGCCTGCGTCTGGCTATGCTCTCGGAGTGTAACTCCCATGATTTAGTTAATCGTTATGAAACGAATGACTGTATGTAGAAGAGAGTGCCTACGTCTGGCTATGTATGCTCTCGGAGTGTAACTCCCATGATTTAGTTAATCGTTATGAAACGAATAACTGTATGTTGAAGAGAGTGCCTGCGTCTGGCTATGCTCTCGGAGTGTAACTCCCATGATTTAGTTAATCGTTATGAAACGAATAACTGTATGTAGAAGAGAGTGCCTACGTCTGGCTATGTATGCTCTCGGAGTGTAACTCCCATGATTTAGTTAATCGTTATGAAACGAATAACTGTATGTTGAAGAGAGTGCCTGCGTCTGGCTATGCTCTCGGAGTGTAACTCCCATGATTTAGTTAATCGTTATGAAACGAATAACTGTATGTAGAAGAGAGTGCCTACGTCTGGCTATGTATGCTCTCGGAGTGTAACTCCCATGATTTAGTTAATCGTTATGAAACGAATAACTGTATGTAGAAGAGAGTGCCTACGTCTGTCTATGTATGCTCTCGGAGTGTAACTCCCATGATTTAGTTAATCGTTATGAAACGAATAACTGTATGTTGAAGAGAGTGCCTGCGTCTGGCTATGCTCTCGGAGTGTAACTCCCATGATTTAGTTAATCGTTATGAAACGAATAACTGTATGTTGAAGAGAGTGCATGCGTCTGGCTATGCTCTCGGAGTGTAACTACCATGATTTAGTTAATCGTTATGAAACGAATAACTGTATGTTGAAGAGAGTGCCTGCGTCTGGCTATGCTCTCGGAGTGTAACTCCCATGATTTAGTTAATCGTTATGAAACGAATAACTGTATGTAGAAGAGAGTGCCTACGCCTGGCTATGTATGCTCTCGGAGTGTAACTCCCATGATTTAGTTAATCGTTATGAAACGAATAACTGTATGTTGAAGAGAGTGCCTGCGTCTGGCTATGCTCTCGGAGTGTAACTCCCATGATTTAGTTAATCGTTATGAAACGAATAACTGTATGTAGAAGAGAGTGCCTACGTCTGGCTATGTATGCTCTCGGAGTGTAACTCCCATGATTTAGTTAATCGTTATGAAACGAATAACTGTATGTTGAAGAGAGTGCCTGCGTCTGGCTATGCTCTCGGAGTGTAACTCCCATCATTAAGTTAATCGTTATGAAACGAATAACTGTATGTAGAAGAGAGTGCCTGCGTCTGGCTATGCTCTCGGAGTGTAACTCCCATGATTTAGTTAATCGTTATGAAACGAATAACTGTATGTTGAAGAGAGTGCCTGCGTCTGGCTATGCTCTCGGAGTGTAACTCCCATGATTTAGTTAATCGTTATGAAACGAATAACTGTATGTTGAAGAGAGTGCCTGCGTCTGGCTATGCTCTCGGAGTGTAACTCCCATGATTTAGTTAATCGTTATGAAACGAATAACTGTATGTAGAAGAGAGTGCCTACGTCTGGCTATGTATGCTCTCGGAGTGTAACTCCCATGATTTAGTTAATCGTTATGAAACGAATAACTGTATGTTGAAGAGAGTGCCTGCGTCTGGCTATGCTCTCGGAGTGTAACTCCCATGATTTAGTTAATCGTTATGAAACGAATAACTGTATGTAGAAGAGAGTGCCTACGTCTGGCTATGTATGCTCTCGGAGTGTAACTCCCATGATTTAGTTAATCGTTATGAAACGAATAACTGTATGTTGAAGAGAGTGCCTGCGTCTGGCTATGCTCTCGGAGTGTAACTCCCATGATTTAGTTAATCGTTATGAAACGAATAACTGTATGTTGAAGAGAGTGCCTGCGTCTGGCTATGCTCTCGGAGTGTAACTCCCATGATTTAGTTAATCGTTATGAAACGAATAACTGTATGTAGAAGAGAGTGCCTACGTCTGGCTATGTATGCTCTCGGAGTGTAACTCCCATGATTTAGTTAATCGTTATGAAACGAATAACTGTATGTTGAAGAGAGTGCCTGCGTCTGGCTATGCTCTCGGAGTGTAACTCCCATGATTTAGTTAATCGTTATGAAACGAATAACTGTATGTAGAAGAGAGTGCCTACGTCTGGCTATGTATGCTCTCGGAGTGTAACTCCCATGATTTAGTTAATCGTTATGAAACGAATAACTGTATGTTGAAGAGAGTGCCTGCGTCTGGCTATGCTCTCGGAGTGTAACTCCCATGATTTAGTTAATCGTTATGAAACGAATAACTGTATGTTGAAGAGAGTGCCTGCGTCTGGCTATGCTCTCGGAGTGTAACTCCCATGATTTAGTTAATCGTTATGAAACGAATAACTGTATATAGAAGAGAGTGCCTGCGTCTGGCTATGCTCTCGGAGTGTAACTCCCATGATTTAGTTAATCGTTATGAAACGAATAACTGTATGTTGAAGAGAGTGCCTGCGTCTGGCTATGCTCTCGGAGTGTAACTCCCATGATTTAGTTAATCGTTATGAAACGAATAACTGTATGTAGAAGAGAGTGCCTACGTCTGGCTATGTATGCTCTCGGAGTGTAACTCCCATGATTTAGTTAATCGTTATGAAACGAATAACTGTATGTTGAAGAGAGTGCCTGCGTCTGGCTATGCTCTCGGAGTGTAACTCCCATGATTTAGTTAATCGTTATGAAACGAATAACTGTATGTAGAAGAGAGTGCCTACGTCTGGCTATGTATGCTCTCGGAGTGTAACTCCCATGATTTAGTTAATCGTTATGAAACGAATAACTGTATGTTGAAGAGAGTGCCTGCGTCTGGCTATGCTCTCGGAGTGTAACTCCCATGATTTAGTTCATCGTTATGAAACGAATAACTGTATGTTGAAGAGAGTGCCTGCGTCTGGCTATGCTCTCGGAGTGTAACTCCCATGATTTAGTTAATCGTTATGAAACGAATAACTGTATGTAGAAGAGAGTGCCTACGTCTGGCTATGTATGCTCTCGGAGTGTAACTCCCATGATTTAGTTAATCGTTATGAAACGAATAACTGTATGTTGAAGAGAGTGCCTGCGTCTGGCTATGCTCTCGGAGTGTAACTCCCATGATTTAGTTAATCGTTATGAAACGAATAACTGTATGTAGAAGAGAGTGCCTACGTCTGGCTATGTATGCTCTCGGAGTGTAACTCCCATGATTTAGTTAATCGTTATGAAACGAATAACTGTATGTTGAAGAGAGTGCCTGCGTCTGGCTATGCTCTCGGAGTGTAACTCCCATGATTTAGTTAATCGTTATGAAACGAATAACTGTATGTTGAAGAGAGTGCCTGCGTCTGGCTATGCTCTCGGAGTGTAACTCCCATGATTTAGTTAATCGTTATGAAACGAATAACTGTATATAGAAGAGAGTGCCTGCGTCTGGCTATGCTCTCGGAGTGTAACTCCCATGATTTAGTTAATCGTTATGAAACGAATAACTGTATGTTGAAGAGAGTGCCTGCGTCTGGCTATGCTCTCGGAGTGTAACTCCCATGATTTAGTTAATCGTTATGAAACGAATAACTGTATGTAGAAGAGAGTGCCTACGTCTGGCTATGTATGCTCTCGGAGTGTAACTCCCATGATTTAGTTAATCGTTATGAAACGAATAACTGTATGTTGAAGAGAGTGCCTGCGTCTGGCTATGCTCTCGGAGTGTAACTCCCATGATTTAGTTAATCGTTATGAAACGAATAACTGTATGTAGAAGAGAGTGCCTACGTCTGGCTATGTATGCTCTCGGAGTGTAACTCCCATGATTTAGTTAATCGTTATGAAACGAATAACTGTATGTTGAAGAGAGTGCCTGCGTCTGGCTATGCTCTCGGAGTGTAACTCCCATGATTTAGTTCATCGTTATGAAACGAATAACTGTATGTTGAAGAGAGTGCCTGCGTCTGGCTATGCTCTCGGAGTGTAACTCCCATGATTTAGTTAATCGTTATGAAACGAATAACTGTATGTAGAAGAGAGTGCCTACGTCTGGCTATGTATGCTCTCGGAGTGTAACTCCCATGATTTAGTTAATCGTTATGAAACGAATAACTGTATGTTGAAGAGAGTGCCTGCGTCTGGCTATGCTCTCGGAGTGTAACTCCCATGATTTAGTTAATCGTTATGAAACGAATAACTGTATGTAGAAGAGAGTGCCTACGTCTGGCTATGTATGCTCTCGGAGTGTAACTCCCATGATTTAGTTAATCGTTATGAAACGAATAACTGTATGTTGAAGAGAGTGCCTGCGTCTGGCTATGCTCTCGGAGTGTAACTCCCATGATTTAGTTAATCGTTATGAAACGAATAACTGTATGTTGAAGAGAGTGCCTGCGTCTGGCTATGCTCTCGGAGTGTAACTCCCATGATTTAGTTAATCGTTATGAAACGAATAACTGTATATAGAAGAGAGTGCCTGCGTCTGGCTATGCTCTCGGAGTGTAACTCCCATGATTTAGTTAATCGTTATGAAACGAATAACTGTATGTTGAAGAGAGTGCCTGCGTCTGGCTATGCTCTCGGAGTGTAACTCCCATGATTTAGTTAATCGTTATGAAACGAATAACTGTATGTAGAAGAGAGTGCCTACGTCTGGCTATGTATGCTCTCGGAGTGTAACTCCCATGATTTAGTTAATCGTTATGAAACGAATAACTGTATGTTGAAGAGAGTGCCTGCGTCTGGCTATGCTCTCGGAGTGTAACTCCCATGATTTAGTTAATCGTTATGAAACGAATAACTGTATGTAGAAGAGAGTGCCTACGTCTGGCTATGTATGCTCTCGGAGTGTAACTCCCATGATTTAGTTAATCGTTATGAAACGAATAACTGTATGTAGAAGAGAGTGCCTACGTCTGGCTATGTATGCTCTCGGAGTGTAACTCCCATGATTTAGTTAATCGTTATGAAACGAATAACTGTATGTAGAAGAGAGTGCCTACGTCTGGCTATGTATGCTCTCGGAGTGTAACTCCCATGATTTAGTTAATCGTTATGAAACGAATAACTGTATGTAGAAGAGAGTGCCTACGTCTGGCTATGTATGCTCTCGGAGTGTAACTCCCATGATTTAGTTAATCGTTATGAAACGAATAACTGTATGTAGAAGAGAGTGCCTACGTCTGGCTATGTATGCTCTCGGAGTGTAACTCCCATGATTTAGTTAATCGTTATGAAACGAATAACTGTATGTTGAAGAGAGTGCCTGCGTCTGGCTATGCTCTCGGAGTGTAACTCCCATGATTTAGTTAATCGTTATGAAACGAATAACTGTATGTAGAAGAGAGTGCCTACGTCTGGCTATGTATGCTCTCGGAGTGTAACTCCCATGATTTAGTTAATCGTTATGAAACGAATAACTGTATGTTGAAGAGAGTGCCTGCGTCTGGCTATGCTCTCGGAGTGTAACTCCCATGATTTAGTTAATCGTTATGAAACGAATAACTGTATGTAGAAGAGAGTGCCTACGTCTGGCTATGTATGCTCTCGGAGTGTAACTCCCATGATTTAGTTAATCGTTATGAAACGAATAACTGTATGTTGAAGAGAGTGCCTGCGTCTGGCTATGCTCTCGGAGTGTAACTCCCATGATTTAGTTAATCGTTATGAAACGAATAACTGTATGTTGAAGAGAGTGCCTGCGTCTGGCTATGCTCTCGGAGTGTAACTCCCATGATTTAGTTAATCGTTATGAAACGAATAACTGTATATAGAAGAGAGTGCCTGCGTCTGGCTATGCTCTCGGAGTGTAACTCCCATGATTTAGTTAATCGTTATGAAACGAATAACTGTATGTTGAAGAGAGTGCCTGCGTCTGGCTATGCTCTCGGAGTGTAACTCCCATGATTTAGTTAATCGTTATGAAACGAATAACTGTATGTAGAAGAGAGTGCCTACGTCTGGCTATGTATGCTCTCGGAGTGTAACTCCCATGATTTAGTTAATCGTTGTGAAACTAATAACTGTATGTTGAAGAGAGTGCCTGCGTCTGGCTATGCTCTCGGAGTGTAACTCCCATGATTTAGTTAATCGTTATGAAACGAATAACTGTATGTTGAAGAGAGTGCCTGCGTCTGGCTATGCTCTCGGAGTGTAACTCCCATGATTTAGTTAATCGTTATGAAACGAATAACTGTATGTAGAAGAGAGTGCCTACGTCTGGCTATGTATGCTCTCGGAGTGTAACTCCCATGATTTAGTTAATCGTTATGAAACGAATAACTGTATGTTGAAGAGAGTGCCTGCGTCTGGCTATGCTCTCGGAGTGTAACTCCCATGATTTAGTTAATCGTTATGAAACGAATAACTGTATGTAGAAGAGAGTGCCTACGTCTGGCTATGTATGCTCTCGGAGTGTAACTCCCATGATTTAGTTAATCGTTATGAAACGAATAACTGTATGTTGAAGAGAGTGCCTGCGTCTGGCTATGCTCTCGGAGTGTAACTCCCATGATTTAGTTAATCGTTATGAAACGAATAACTGTATGTAGAAGAGAGTGCCTACGTCTGGCTATGTATGCTCTCGGAGTGTAACTCCCATGATTTAGTTAATCGTTATGAAACGAATAACTGTATGTTGAAGAGAGTGCCTGCGTCTGGCTATGCTCTCGGAGTGTAACTCCCATGATTAAGTTAATCGTTATGAAACGAATAACTGTATGTAGAAGAGAGTGCCTGCGTCTGGCTATGCTCTCGGAGTGTAACTCCCATGATTTAGTTAATCGTTATGAAACGAATAACTGTATGTAGAAGAGAGTGCCTGCGTCTGGCTATGCTCTCGGAGTGTAACTCCCATGATTTAGTTAATCGTTATGAAACGAATAACTGTATGTAGAAGAGAGTGCCTGCGTCTGGCTATGCTCTCGGAGTGTAACTCCCATGATTTAGTTAATCGTTATGAAACGAATAACTGTATGTTGAAGAGAGTGCCTGCGTCTAGCTATGTATGCTCTCGGAGTGTAACTCCCATGATTTAGTTAATCGTTATGAAACGAATAACTGTATGTTGAAGAGAGTGCCTGCGTCTGGCTATGCTCTCGGAGTGTAACTCCCATGATTTAGTTAATCGTTATGAAACGAATAACTGTATGTTGAAGAGAGTGCCTGCGTCTGGCTATGCTCTCGGAGTGTAACTCCCATGATTTAGTTAATCGTTATGAAACGAATAACTGTATGTAGAAGAGAGTGCCTACGTCTGGCTATGTATGCTCTCGGAGTGTAACTCCCATGATTTAGTTAATCGTTATGAAACGAATAACTGTATGTAGAAGAGAGTGCCTACGTCTGGCTATGTATGCTCTCGGAGTGTAACTCCCATGATTTAGTTAATTGTTATGAAACGAATAACTGTATGTAGAAGAGAGTGCCTACGTCTGGCTATGTATGCTCTCGGAGTGTAACTCCCATGATTTAGTTAATCGTTATGAAACGAATAACTGTATGTTGAAGAGAGTGCCTGCGTCTGGCTATGCTCTCGGAGCGTAACTCCCATGATTTAGTTAATCGTTATGAAACGAATAACTGTATGTAGAAGAGAGTGCCTACGTCTGGCTATGTATGCTCTCGGAGTGTAACTCCCATGATTTAGTTAATCGTTATGAAACGAATAACTGTATGTTGAAGAGAGTGCCTGCGTCTGGCTATGCTCTCGGAGTGTAACTCCCATGATTTAGTTAATCGTTATGAAACGAATAACTGTATGTAGAAGAGAGTGCCTGCGTCTGGCTATGCTCTCGGAGTGTAACTCCCATGATTTAGTTAATCGTTATGAAACGAATAACTGTATGTAGAAGAGAGTGCCTGCGTCTGGCTATGCTCTCGGAGTGTAACTCCCATGATTTAGTTAATCGTTATGAAACGAATAAGTGTATGTTGAAGAGAGTGCCTGCGTCTGGCTATGCTCTCGGAGTGTAACTCCCATGATTTAGTTAATCGTTATGAAACGAATAACTGTATGTTGAAGAGAGTGCCTGCGTCTGGCTATGCTCTCGGAGTGTAACTCCCATGATTTAGTTAATCGTTATGAAACGAATACCTGTATGTTGAAGAGAGTGCCTGCGTCTGGCTATGCTCTCGGAGTGTAACTCCCATGATTTAGTTAATCGTTATGAAACCAATGACTGTATGTAGAAGAGAGTGCCTACGTCTGGCTATGTATGCTCTCGGAGTGTAACTCCCATGATTTAGTTAATCGTTATGAAACGAATAACTGTATGTTGAAGAGAGTGCCTGCGTCTGGCTATGCTCTCGGAGTGTAACTCCCATGATTTAGTTAATCGTTATGAAACGAATAACTGTATGTTGAAGAGAGTGCCTGCGTCTGGCTATGCTCTCGGAGTGTAACTCCCATGATTTAGTTAATCGTTATGAAACGAATAACTGTATGTAGAAGAGAGTGCCTACGTCTGGCTATGTATGCTCTCGGAGTGTAACTCCCATGATTTAGTTAATCGTTATGAAACGAATAACTGTATGTTGAAGAGAGTGCCTGCGTCTGGCTATGCTCTCGGAGTGTAACTCCCATGATTTAGTTAATCGTTATGAAACGAATAACTGTATGTAGAAGAGAGTGCCTACGTCTGGCTATGTATGCTCTCGGAGTGTAACTCCCATGATTTAGTTAATCGTTATGAAACGAATAACTGTATGTTGAAGAGAGTGCCTGCGTCTGGCTATGCTCTCGGAGTGTAACTCCCATGATTTAGTTAATCGTTATGAAACGAATAACTGTATGTAGAAGAGAGTGCCTACGTCTGGCTATGTATGCTCTCGGAGTGTAACTCCCATGATTTAGTTAATCGTTATGAAACGAATAACTGTATGTTGAAGAGAGTGCCTGCGTCTGGCTATGCTCTCGGAGTGTAACTCCCATGATTAAGTTAATCGTTATGAAACGAATAACTGTATGTAGAAGAGAGTGCCTGCGTCTGGCTATGCTCTCGGAGTGTAACTCCCATGATTTAGTTAATCGTTATGAAACGAATAACTGTATGTAGAAGAGAGTGCCTGCGTCTGGCTATGCTCTCGGAGTGTAACTCCCATGATTTAGTTAATCGTTATGAAACGAATAACTGTATGTAGAAGAGAGTGCCTGCGTCTGGCTATGCTCTCGGAGTGTAACTCCCATGATTTAGTTAATCGTTATGAAACGAATAACTGTATGTTGAAGAGAGTGCCTGCGTCTGGCTATGCTCTCGGAGTGTAACTCCCATGATTTAGTTAATCGTTATGAAACGAATAACTGTATGTTGAAGAGAGTGCCTGCGTCTGGCTATGCTCTCGGAGTGTAACTCCCATGATTTAGTTAATCGTTATGAAACGAATAACTGTATGTAGAAGAGAGTGCCTACGTCTGGCTATGTATGCTCTCGGAGTGTAACTCCCATGATTTAGTTAATCGTTATGAAACGAATAACTGTATGTTGAAGAGAGTGCCTGCGTCTGGCTATGCTCTCGGAGTGTAACTCCCATGATTTAGTTAATCGTTATGAAACGAATAACTGTATGTAGAAGAGAGTGCCTACGTCTGCCTATGTATGCTCTCGGAGTGTAACTCCCATGATTTAGTTAATCGTTATGAAACGAATAACTGTATGTAGAAGAGAGTGCCTACGTCTGGCTATGTATGCTCTCGGAGTGTAACTCCCATGATTTAGTTAATCGTTATGAAACGAATAACTGTATGTAGAAGAGAGTGCCTACGTCTGGCTATGTATGCTCTCGGAGTGTAACTCCCATGATTTAGTTAATCGTTATGAAACGAATAACTGTATGTTGAAGAGAGTGCCTGCGTCTGGCTATGCTCTCAGAGTGTAACTCCCATGATTTAGTTAATCGTTATGAAACGAATAACTGTATGTAGAAGAGAGTGCCTACGTCTGGCTATGTATGCTCTCGGAGTGTAACTCCCATGATTTAGTTAATCGTTATGAAACGAATAACTGTATGTTGAAGAGAGTGCCTGCGTCTGGCTATGCTCTCGGAGTGTAACTCCCATGATTTAGTTAATCGTTATGAAACGAATAACTGTATGTAGAAGAGAGTGCCTACGTCTGGCTATGTATGCTCTCGGAGTGTAACTCCCATGATTTAGTTAATCGTTATGAAACGAATAACTGTATGTTGAAGAGAGTGCCTGCGTCTGGCTATGCTCTCGGAGTGTAACTCCCATGATTTAGTTAATCGTTATGAAACGAATAACTGTATGTAGAAGAGAGTGCCTGCTTCTGGCTATGCTCTCGGAGTGTAACTCCCATGATTTAGTTAATCGTTATGAAACGAATAACTGTATGTAGAAGAGAGTGCCTGCGTCTGGCTATGCTCTCGGAGTGTAACTCCCATGATTTAGTTAATCGTTATGAAACGAATAAGTGTATGTTGAAGAGAGTGCCTGCGTCTGGCTATGCTCTCGGAGTGTAACTCCCATGATTTAGTTAATCGTTATGAAACGAATAACTGTATGTTGAAGAGAGTGCCTGCGTCTGGCTATGCTCTCGGAGTGTAACTCCCATGATTTAGTTAATCGTTATGAAACGAATAACTGTATGTTGAAGAGAGTGCCTGCGTCTGGCTATGCTCTCGGAGTGTAACTCCCATGATTTAGTTAATCGTTATGAAACCAATGACTGTATGTAGAAGAGAGTGCCTACGTCTGGCTATGTATGCTCTCGGAGTGTAACTCCCATGATTTAGTTAATCGTTATGAAACGAATAACTGTATGTTGAAGAGAGTGCCTGCGTCTGGCTATGCTCTCGGAGTGTAACTCCCATGATTTAGTTAATCGTTATGAAACGAATAACTGTATGTTGAAGAGAGTGCCTGCGTCTGGCTATGCTCTCGGAGTGTAACTCCCATGATTTAGTTAATCGTTATGAAACGAATAACTGTATGTAGAAGAGAGTGCCTACGTCTGGCTATGTATGCTCTCGGAGTGTAACTCCCATGATTTAGTTAATCGTTATGAAACGAATAACTGTATGTTGAAGAGAGTGCCTGCGTCTGGCTATGCTCTCGGAGTGTAACTCCCATGATTTAGTTAATCGTTATGAAACGAATAACTGTATGTAGAAGAGAGTGCCTACGTCTGGCTATGTATGCTCTCGGAGTGTAACTCCCATGATTTAGTTAATCGTTATGAAACGAATAACTGTATGTTGAAGAGAGTGCCTGCGTCTGGCTATGCTCTCGGAGTGTAACTCCCATGATTTAGTTAATCGTTATGAAACGAATAACTGTATGTAGAAGAGAGTGCCTACGTCTGGCTATGTATGCTCTCGGAGTGTAACTCCCATGATTTAGTTAATCGTTATGAAACGAATAACTGTATGTTGAAGAGAGTGCCTGCGTCTGGCTATGCTCTCGGAGTGTAACTCCCATGATTAAGTTAATCGTTATGAAACGAATAACTGTATGTAGAAGAGAGTGCCTGCGTCTGGCTATGCTCTCGGAGTGTAACTCCCATGATTTAGTTAATCGTTATGAAACGAATAACTGTATGTAGAAGAGAGTGCCTGCGTCTGGCTATGCTCTCGGAGTGTAACTCCCATGATTTAGTTAATCGTTATGAAACGAATAACTGTATGTAGAAGAGAGTGCCTGCGTCTGGCTATGCTCTCGGAGTGTAACTCCCATGATTTAGTTAATCGTTATGAAACTAATAACTGTATGTTGAAGAGAGTGCCTGCGTCTGGCTATGCTCTCGGAGTGTAACTCCCATGATTTAGTTAATCGTTATGAAACGAATAACTGTATGTTGAAGAGAGTGCCTGCGTCTGGCTATGCTCTCGGAGTGTAACTCCCATGATTTAGTTAATCGTTATGAAACGAATAACTGTATGTAGAAGAGAGTGCCTACGTCTGGCTATGTATGCTCTCGGAGTGTAACTCCCATGATTTAGTTAATCGTTATGAAACGAATAACTGTATGTTGAAGAGAGTGCCTGCGTCTGGCTATGCTCTCGGAGTGTAACTCCCATGATTTAGTTAATCGTTATGAAACGAATAACTGTATGTAGAAGAGAGTGCCTACGTCTGGCTATGTATGCTCTCGGAGTGTAACTCCCATGATTTAGTTAATCGTTATGAAACGAATAACTGTATGTAGAAGAGAGTGCCTACGTCTGGCTATGTATGCTCTCGGAGTGTAACTCCCATGATTTAGTTAATCGTTATGAAACGAATAACTGTATGTTGAAGAGAGTGCCTGCGTCTGGCTATGCTCTCGGAGTGTAACTCCCATGATTTAGTTAATCGTTATGAAACGAATAACTGTATGTAGAAGAGAGTGCCTACGTCTGGCTATGTATGCTCTCGGAGTGTAACTCCCATGATTTAGTTAATCGTTATGAAACGAATAACTGTATGTTGAAGAGAGTGCCTGCGTCTGGCTATGCTCTCGGAGTGTAACTCCCATGATTTAGTTAATCGTTATGAAACGAATAACTGTATGTAGAAGAGAGTGCCTACGTCTGGCTATGTATGCTCTCGGAGTGTAACTCCCATGATTTAGTTAATCGTTATGAAACGAATAACTGTATGTAGAAGAGAGTGCCTACGTCTGGCTATGTATGCTCTCGGAGTGTAACTCCCATGATTTAGTTAATCGTTATGAAACGAATAACTGTATGTTGAAGAGAGTGCCTGCGTCTGGCTATGCTCTCGGAGTGTAACTCCCATGATTTAGTTAATCGTTATGAAACGAATAACTGTATGTTGAAGAGAGTGCATGCGTCTGGCTATGCTCTCGGAGTGTAACTACCATGATTTAGTTAATCGTTATGAAACGAATAACTGTATGTTGAAGAGAGTGCCTGCGTCTGGCTATGCTCTCGGAGTGTAACTCCCATGATTTAGTTAATCGTTATGAAACGAATAACTGTATGTTGAAGAGAGTGCCTGCGTCTGGCTATGCTCTCGGAGTGTAACTCCCATGATTTAGTTAATCGTTATGAAACGAATAACTGTATGTAGAAGAGAGTGCCTGCGTCTGGCTATGCTCTCGGAGTGTAACTCCCATGATTTAGTTAATCGTTATGAAACGAATAACTGTATGTTGAAGAGAGTGCCTGCGTCTGGCTATGCTCTCGGAGTGTAACTCCCATGATTTAGTTAATCGTTATGAAACGAATAACTGTATGTTGAAGAGAGTGCCTGCGTCTGGCTATGCTCTCGGAGTGTAACTCCCATGATTTAGTTAATCGTTATGAAACGAATAACTGTATGTAGAAGAGAGTGCCTGCGTCTGGCTATGCTCTCGGAGTGTAACTCCCATGATTTAGTTAATCGTTATGAAACGAATAACTGTATGTTGAAGAGAGTGCCTGCGTCTGGCTATGCTCTCGGAGTGTAACTCCCATGATTTAGTTAATCGTTATGAAACGAATAACCGTATGTAGAAGAGAGTGCCTACGTCTGGCTATGTATGCTCTCGGAGTGTAACTCCCATGATTTAGTTAATCGTTATGAAACGAATAACTGTATGTTGAAGAGAGTGCCTGCGTCTGGCTATGTATGCTCTCGGAGTGTAACTCCCATGATTTAGTTAATCGTTATGAAACGAATAACTGTATGTTGAAGAGAGTGCCTGCGTCTGGCTATGCTCTCGGAGTGTAACTCCCATGATTTAGTTAATCGTTATGAAACGAATAACTGTATGTTGAAGAGAGTGCCTGCGTCTGGCTATGCTCTCGGAGTGTAACTCCCATGATTTAGTTAATCGTTATGAAACGAATAACTGTATGTTGAAGAGAGTGCCTGCGTCTGGCTATGTATGCTCTCGGAGTGTAACTCCCATGATTTAGTTAATCGTTATGAAACGAATAACTGTATGTTGAAGAGAGTGCCTGCGTCTGGCTATGCTCTCGGAGTGTAACTCCCATGATTTAGTTAATCGTTATGAAACGAATAACTGTATGTAGAAGAGAGTGCCTACGTCTGGCTATGTATGCTCTCGGAGTGTAACTCCCATGATTTAGTTAATCGTTATGAAACGAATAACTGTATGTTGAAGAGAGTGCCTGCGTCTGGCTATGCTCTCGGAGTGTAACTCCCATGATTTAGTTAATCGTTATGAAACGAATAACTGTATGTAGAAGAGAGTGCCTACGTCTGGCTATGTATGCTCTCGGAGTGTAACTCCCATGATTTAGTTAATCGTTATGAAACGAATAACTGTATGTAGAAGAGAGTGCCTACGTCTGGCTATGTATGCTCTCGGAGTGTAACTCCCATGATTTAGTTAATCGTTATGAAACGAATAACTGTATGTTGAAGAGAGTGCCTGCGTCTGGCTATGCTCTCGGAGTGTAACTCCCATGATTTAGTTAATCGTTATGAAACGAATAACTGTATGTTGAAGAGAGTGCATGCGTCTGGCTATGCTCTCGGAGTGTAACTACCATGATTTAGTTAATCGTTATGAAACGAATAACTGTATGTTGAAGAGAGTGCCTGCGTCTGGCTATGCTCTCGGAGTGTAACTCCCATGATTTAGTTAATCGTTATGAAACGAATAACTGTATGTTGAAGAGAGTGCCTGCGTCTGGCTATGCTCTCGGAGTGTAACTCCCATGATTTAGTTAATCGTTATGAAACGAATAACTGTATGTAGAAGAGAGTGCCTACGTCTGGCTATGTATGCTCTCGGAGTGTAACTCCCATGATTTAGTTAATCGTTATGAAACGAATAACTGTATGTTGAAGAGAGTGCCTGCGTCTGGCTATGCTCTCGGAGTGTAACTCCCATGATTTAGTTAATCGTTATGAAACGAATAACTGTATGTAGAAGAGAGTGCCTGCGTCTGGCTATGCTCTCGGAGTGTAACTCCCATGATTTAGTTAATCGTTATGAAACGAATAACTGTATGTAGAAGAGAGTGCCTGCGTCTGGCTATGCTCTCGGAGTGTAACTCCCATGATTTAGTTAATCGTTATGAAACGAATAACTGTATGTAGAAGAGAGTGCCTGCGTCTGGCTATGCTCTCGGAGTGTAACTCCCATGATTTAGTTAATCGTTATGAAACGAATAACTGTATGTAGAAGAGAGTGCCTACGTCTGGCTATGTATGCTCTCGGAGTGTAACTCCCATGATTTAGTTAATCGTTATGAAACGAATAACTGTATGTTGAAGAGAGTGCCTGCGTCTGGCTATGTATGCTCTCGGAGTGTAACTCCCATGATTTAGTTAATCGTTATGAAACGAATAACTGTATGTTGAAGAGAGTGCCTGCGTCTGGCTATGCTCTCGGAGTGTAACTCCCATGATTTAGTTAATCGTTATGAAACGAATAACTGTATGTTGAAGAGAGTGCCTGCGTCTGGCTATGCTCTCGGAGTGTAACTCCCATGATTTAGTTAATCGTTATGAAACGAATAACTGTATGTAGAAGAGAGTGCCTACGTCTGGCTATGTATGCTCTCGGAGTGTAACTCCCATGATTTAGTTAATCGTTATGAAACGAATAACTGTATGTTGAAGAGAGTGCCTGCGTCTGGCTATGCTCTCGGAGTGTAACTCCCATGATTTAGTTAATCGTTATGAAACGAATAACTGTATGTAGAAGAGAGTGCCTACGTCTGGCTATGTATGCTCTCGGAGTGTAACTCCCATGATTTAGTTAATCGTTATGAAACGAATAACTGTATGTTGAAGAGAGTGCCTGCGTCTGGCTATGTATGCTCTCGGAGTGTAACTCCCATGATTTAGTTAATCGTTATGAAACGAATAACTGTATGTTGAAGAGAGTGCCTGCGTCTGGCTATGCTCTCGGAGTGTAACTCCCATGATTTAGTTAATCGTTATGAAACGAATAACTGTATGTAGAAGAGAGTGCCTACGTCTGGCTATGTATGCTCACGGGGTGTAACTCCCATGATTTAGTTAATCGTTATGAAACGAATAACTGTATGTTGAAGAGAGTGCCTGCGTCTGGCTATGCTCTCGGAGTGTAACTCCCATGATTTAGTTAATCGTTATGAAACGAATAACTGTATGTAGAAGAGAGTGCCTACGTCTGGCTATGTATGCTCTCGGAGTGTAACTCCCATGATTTAGTTAATCGTTATGAAACGAATAACTGTATGTTGAAGAGAGTGCCTGCGTCTGGCTATGCTCTCGGAGTGTAACTCCCATGATTTAGTTAATCGTTATGAAACGAATAACTGTATGTTGAAGAGAGTGCCTGCGTCTGGCTATGCTCTCGGAGTGTAACTCCCATGATTTAGTTAATCGTTATGAAACGAATAACTGTATGTAGAAGAGAGTGCCTACGTCTGGCTATGTATGCTCTCGGAGTGTAACTCCCATGATTTAGTTAATCGTTATGAAACGAATAACTGTATGTTGAAGAGAGTGCCTGCGTCTGGCTATGCTCTCGGAGTGTAACTCCCATGATTTAGTTAATCGTTATGAAACGAATAACTGTATGTAGAAGAGAGTGCCTGCGTCTGGCTATGCTCTCGGAGTGTAACTCCCATGATTTAGTTAATCGTTATGAAACGAATAACTGTATGTTGAAGAGAGTGCCTGCGTCTGGCTATGCTCTCGGAGTGTAACTCCCATGATTTAGTTAATCGTTATGAAACGAATAACTGTATGTTGAAGAGAGTGCCTGCGTCTGGCTATGCTCTCGGAGTGTAACTCCCATGATTTAGTTAATCGTTATGAAACGAATAACTGTATGTAGAAGAGAGTGCCTACGTCTGGCTATGTATGCTCTCGGAGTGTAACTCCCATGATTTAGTTAATCGTTATGAAACGAATAACTGTATGTTGAAGAGAGTGCCTGCGTCTGGCTATGCTCTCGGAGTGTAACTCCCATGATTTAGTTAATCGTTATGAAACGAATAACTGTATGTAGAAGAGAGTGCCTGCGTCTGGCTATGCTCTCGGAGTGTAACTCCCATGATTTAGTTAATCGTTATGAAACGAATAACTGTATGTAGAAGAGAGTGCCTGCGTCTGGCTATGCTCTCGGAGTGTAACTTCCATGATTTAGTTAATCGTTATGAAACGAATAACTGTATGTTGAAGAGAGTGCCTGCGTCTGGCTATGCTCTCGGAGTGTAACTCCCATGATTTAGTTAATCGTTATGAAACGAATAACTGTATGTTGAAGAGAGTGCCTGCGTCTGGCTATGCTCTCGGAGTGTAACTCCCATGATTTAGTTAATCGTTATGAAACGAATAACTGTATGTTGAAGAGAGTGCCTGCGTCTGGCTATGCTCTCGGAGTGTAACTCCCATGATTTAGTTAATCGTTATGAAACGAATGACTGTATGTAGAAGAGAGTGCCTACGTCTGGCTATGTATGCTCTCGGAGTGTAACTCCCATGATTTAGTTAATCGTTATGAAACGAATAACTGTATGTTGAAGAGAGTGCCTGCGTCTGGCTATGCTCTCGGAGTGTAACTCCCATGATTTAGTTAATCGTTATGAAACGAATAACTGTATGTAGAAGAGAGTGCCTACGTCTGGCTATGTATGCTCTCGGAGTGTAACTCCCATGATTTAGTTAATCGTTATGAAACGAATAACTGTATGTTGAAGAGAGTGCCTGCGTCTGGCTATGCTCTCGGAGTGTAACTCCCATGATTTAGTTAATCGTTATGAAACGAATAACTGTATGTAGAAGAGAGTGCCTACGTCTGGCTATGTATGCTCTCGGAGTGTAACTCCCATGATTTAGTTAATCGTTATGAAACGAATAACTGTATGTTGAAGAGAGTGCCTGCGTCTGGCTATGTATGCTCTCGGAGTGTAACTCCCATGATTTAGTTAATCGTTATGAAACGAATAACTGTATGTTGAAGAGAGTGCCTGCGTCTGGCTATGCTCTCGGAGTGTAACTCCCATGATTTAGTTAATCGTTATGAAACGAATAACTGTATGTAGAAGAGAGTGCCTACGTCTGGCTATGTATGCTCACGGGGTGTAACTCCCATGATTTAGTTAATCGTTATGAAACGAATAACTGTATGTTGAAGAGAGTGCCTGCGTCTGGCTATGCTCTCGGAGTGTAACTCCCATGATTTAGTTAATCGTTATGAAACGAATAACTGTATGTAGAAGAGAGTGCCTACGTCTGGCTATGTATGCTCTCGGAGTGTAACTCCCATGATTTAGTTAATCGTTATGAAACGAATAACTGTATGTTGAAGAGAGTGCCTGCGTCTGGCTATGCTCTCGGAGTGTAACTCCCATGATTTAGTTAATCGTTATGAAACGAATAACTGTATGTTGAAGAGAGTGCCTGCGTCTGGCTATGCTCTCGGAGTGTAACTCCCATGATTTAGTTAATCGTTATGAAACGAATAACTGTATGTAGAAGAGAGTGCCTACGTCTGGCTATGTATGCTCTCGGAGTGTAACTCCCATGATTTAGTTAATCGTTATGAAACGAATAACTGTATGTTGAAGAGAGTGCCTGCGTCTGGCTATGCTCTCGGAGTGTAACTCCCATGATTTAGTTAATCGTTATGAAACGAATAACTGTATGTAGAAGAGAGTGCCTGCGTCTGGCTATGCTCTCGGAGTGTAACTCCCATGATTTAGTTAATCGTTATGAAACGAATAACTGTATGTTGAAGAGAGTGCCTGCGTCTGGCTATGCTCTCGGAGTGTAACTCCCATGATTTAGTTAATCGTTATGAAACGAATAACTGTATGTTGAAGAGAGTGCCTGCGTCTGGCTATGCTCTCGGAGTGTAACTCCCATGATTTAGTTAATCGTTATGAAACGAATAACTGTATGTAGAAGAGAGTGCCTACGTCTGGCTATGTATGCTCTCGGAGTGTAACTCCCATGATTTAGTTAATCGTTATGAAACGAATAACTGTATGTTGAAGAGAGTGCCTGCGTCTGGCTATGCTCTCGGAGTGTAACTCCCATGATTTAGTTAATCGTTATGAAACGAATAACTGTATGTAGAAGAGAGTGCCTGCGTCTGGCTATGCTCTCGGAGTGTAACTCCCATGATTTAGTTAATCGTTATGAAACGAATAACTGTATGTAGAAGAGAGTGCCTGCGTCTGGCTATGCTCTCGGAGTGTAACTTCCATGATTTAGTTAATCGTTATGAAACGAATAACTGTATGTTGAAGAGAGTGCCTGCGTCTGGCTATGCTCTCGGAGTGTAACTCCCATGATTTAGTTAATCGTTATGAAACGAATAACTGTATGTTGAAGAGAGTGCCTGCGTCTGGCTATGCTCTCGGAGTGTAACTCCCATGATTTAGTTAATCGTTATGAAACGAATAACTGTATGTTGAAGAGAGTGCCTGCGTCTGGCTATGCTCTCGGAGTGTAACTCCCATGATTTAGTTAATCGTTATGAAACGAATGACTGTATGTAGAAGAGAGTGCCTACGTCTGGCTATGTATGCTCTCGGAGTGTAACTCCCATGATTTAGTTAATCGTTATGAAACGAATAACTGTATGTTGAAGAGAGTGCCTGCGTCTGGCTATGCTCTCGGAGTGTAACTCCCATGATTTAGTTAATCGTTATGAAACGAATAACTGTATGTAGAAGAGAGTGCCTACGTCTGGCTATGTATGCTCTCGGGGTGTAACTCCCATGATTTAGTTAATCGTTATGAAACGAATAACTGTATGTTGAAGAGAGTGCCTGCGTCTGGCTATGCTCTCGGAGTGTAACTCCCATGATTTAGTTAATCGTTATGAAACGAATAACTGTATGTAGAAGAGAGTGCCTACGTCTGGCTATGTATGCTCTCGGAGTGTAACTCCCATGATTTAGTTAATCGTTATGAAACGAATAACTGTATGTAGAAGAGAGTGCCTACGTCTGGCTATGTATGCTCTCGGAGTGTAACTCCCATGATTTAGTTAATCGTTATGAAACGAATAACTGTATGTTGAAGAGAGTGCCTGCGTCTGGCTATGCTCTCGGAGTGTAACTCCCATGATTTAGTTAATCGTTATGAAACGAATAACTGTATGTAGAAGAGAGTGCCTGCGTCTGGCTATGCTCTCGGAGTGTAACTCCCATGATTTAGTTAATCGTTATGAAACGAATAACTGTATGTTGAAGAGAGTGCCTGCGTCTGGCTATGCTCTCGGAGTGTAACTCCCATGATTTAGTTAATCGTTATGAAACGAATAACTGTATGTAGAAGAGAGTGCCTGCGTCTGGCTATGCTCTCGGAGTGTAACTCCCATGATTTAGTTAATCGTTATGAAACGAATAACTGTATGTAGAAGAGAGTGCCTACGTCTGGCTATGTATGCTCTCGGAGTGTAACTCCCATGATTTAGTTAATCGTTATGAAACGAATAACTGTATGTTGAAGAGAGTGCCTGCGTCTGGCTATGCTCTCGGAGTGTAACTCCCATGATTTAGTTAATCGTTATGAAACGAATAACTGTATGTAGAAGAGAGTGCCTGCGTCTGGCTATGCTCTCGGAGTGTAACTCCCATGATTTAGTTAATCGTTATGAAACGAATAACTGTATGTAGAAGAGAGTGCCTGCGTCTGGCTATGCTCTCGGAGTGTAACTTCCATGATTTAGTTAATCGTTATGAAACGAATAACTGTATGTTGAAGAGAGTGCCTGCGTCTGGCTATGCTCTCGGAGTGTAACTCCCATGATTTAGTTAATCGTTATGAAACGAATAACTGTATGTTGAAGAGAGTGCCTGCGTCTGGCTATGCTCTCGGAGTGTAACTCCCATGATTTAGTTAATCGTTATGAAACGAATAACTGTATGTTGAAGAGAGTGCCTGCGTCTGGCTATGCTCTCGGAGTGTAACTCCCATGATTTAGTTAATCGTTATGAAACGAATGACTGTATGTAGAAGAGAGTGCCTACGTCTGGCTATGTATGCTCTCGGAGTGTAACTCCCATGATTTAGTTAATCGTTATGAAACGAATAACTGTATGTTGAAGAGAGTGCCTGCGTCTGGCTATGCTCTCGGAGTGTAACTCCCATGATTTAGTTAATCGTTATGAAACGAATAACTGTATGTAGAAGAGAGTGCCTACGTCTGGCTATGTATGCTCTCGGAGTGTAACTCCCATGATTTAGTTAATCGTTATGAAACGAATAACTGTATGTTGAAGAGAGTGCCTGCGTCTGGCTATGCTCTCGGAGTGTAACTCCCATGATTTAGTTAATCGTTATGAAACGAATAACTGTATGTAGAAGAGAGTGCCTACGTCTGGCTATGTATGCTCTCGGAGTGTAACTCCCATGATTTAGTTAATCGTTATGAAACGAATAACTGTATGTAGAAGAGAGTGCCTACGTCTGGCTATGTATGCTCTCGGAGTGTAACTCCCATGATTTAGTTAATCGTTATGAAACGAATAACTGTATGTTGAAGAGAGTGCCTGCGTCTGGCTATGCTCTCGGAGTGTAACTCCCATGATTTAGTTAATCGTTATGAAACGAATAACTGTATGTTGAAGAGAGTGCATGCGTCTGGCTATGCTCTCGGAGTGTAACTACCATGATTTAGTTAATCATTATGAAACGAATAACTGTATGTTGAAGAGAGTGCCTGCGTCTGGCTATGCTCTCGGAGTGTAACTCCCATGATTTAGTTAATCGTTATGAAACGAATAACTGTATGTAGAAGAGAGTGCCTACGTCTGGCTATGTATGCTCTCGGAGTGTAACTCCCATGATTTAGTTAATCGTTATGAAACGAATAACTGTATGTTGAAGAGAGTGCCTGCGTCTGGCTATGCCCTCGGAGTGTAACTCCCATGATTTAGTTAATCGTTATGAAACGAATAACTGTATGTTGAAGAGAGTGCCTGCGTCTGGCTATGCTCTCGGAGTGTAACTCCCATGATTTAGTTAATCGTTATGAAACGAATAACTGTATGTTGAAGAGAGTGCCTGCGTCTGGCTATGCTCTCGGAGTGTAACTCCCATGATTTAGTTAATCGTTATGAAACGAATAACTGTATGTTGAAGAGAGTGCCTGCGTCTGGCTATGCTCTCGGAGTGTAACTCCCATGATTTAGTTAATCGTTATGAAACGAATGACTGTATGTAGAAGAGAGTGCCTACGTCTGGCTATGTATGCTCTCGGAGTGTAACTCCCATGATTTAGTTAATCGTTATGAAACGAATAACTGTATGTTGAAGAGAGTGCGTGCGTCTGGCTATGCTCTCGGAGTGTAACTCCCATGATTTAGTTAATCGTTATGAAACGAATAACTGTATGTAGAAGAGAGTGCCTACGTCTGGCTATGTATGCTCTCGGAGTGTAACTCCCATGATTTAGTTAATCGTTATGAAACGAATAACTGTATGTTGAAGAGAGTGCCTGCGTCTGGCTATGCTCTCGGAGTGTAACTCCCATGATTTAGTTAATCGTTATGAAACGAATAACTGTATGTAGAAGAGAGTGCCTGCGTCTGGCTATGCTCTCGGAGTGTAACTCCCATGATTTAGTTAATCGTTATGAAACGAATAACTGTATGTAGAAGAGAGTGCCTGCGTCTGGCTATGCTCTCGGAGTGTAACTTCCATGATTTAGTTAATCGTTATGAAACGAATAACTGTATGTTGAAGAGAGTGCCTGCGTCTGGCTATGCTCTCGGAGTGTAACTCCCATGATTTAGTTAATCGTTATGAAACGAATAACTGTATGTTGAAGAGAGTGCCTGCGTCTGGCTATGCTCTCGGAGTGTAACTCCCATGATTTAGTTAATCGTTATGAAACGAATAACTGTATGTTGAAGAGAGTGCCTGCGTCTGGCTATGCTCTCGGAGTGTAACTCCCATGATTTAGTTAATCGTTATGAAACGAATGACTGTATGTAGAAGAGAGTGCCTACGTCTGGCTATGTATGCTCTCGGAGTGTAACTCCCATGATTTAGTTAATCGTTATGAAACGAATAACTGTATGTTGAAGAGAGTGCCTGCGTCTGGCTATGCTCTCGGAGTGTAACTCCCATGATTTAGTTAATCGTTATGAAACGAATAACTGTATGTAGAAGAGAGTGCCTACGTCTGGCTATGTATGCTCTCGGAGTGTAACTCCCATGATTTAGTTAATCGTTATGAAACGAATAACTGTATGTTGAAGAGAGTGCCTGCGTCTGGCTATGCTCTCGGAGTGTAACTCCCATGATTTAGTTAATCGTTATGAAACGAATAACTGTATGTTGAAGAGAGTGCCTGCGTCTGGCTATGCTCTCGGAGTGTAACTCCCATGATTTAGTTAATCGTTATGAAACGAATAACTGTATGTAGAAGAGAGTGCCTGCGTCTGGCTATGCTCTCGGAGTGTAACTCCCATGATTTAGTTAATCGTTATGAAACGAATAACTGTATGTTGAAGAGAGTGCCTGCGTCTGGCTATGCTCTCGGAGTGTAACTCCCATGATTTAGTTAATCGTTATGAAACGAATGACTGTATGTAGAAGAGAGTGCCTACGTCTGGCTATGTATGCTCTCGGAGTGTAACTCCCATGATTTAATTAATCGTTATGAAACGAATAACTGTATGTTGAAGAGAGTGCCTGCGTCTGGCTATGCTCTCGGAGTGTAACTCCCATGATTTAGTTAATCGTTATGAAACGAATAACTGTATGTTGAAGAGAGTGCCTACGTCTGGCTATGTATGCTCTCGGAGTGTAACTCCCATGATTTAGTTAATCGTTATGAAACGAATAACTGTATGTTGAAGAGAGTGCCTGCGTCTGGCTATGCTCTCGGAGTGTAACTCCCATGATTTAGTTAATCGTTATGAAACGAATAACTGTATGTAGAAGAGAGTGCCTACGTCTGGCTATGTATGCTCTCGGAGTGTAACTCCCATGATTTAGTTAATCGTTATGAAACGAATAACTGTATGTAGAAGAGAGTGCCTACGTCTGGCTATGTATGCTCTCGGAGTGTAACTCCCATGATTTAGTTAATCGTTATGAAACGAATAACTGTATGTTGAAGAGAGTGCCTGCGTCTGGCTATGCTCTCGGAGTGTAACTCCCATGATTTAGTTAATCGTTATGAAACGAATAACTGTATGTTGAAGAGAGTGCATGCGTCTGGCTATGCTCTCGGAGTGTAACTACCATGATTTAGTTAATCATTATGAAACGAATAACTGTATGTTGAAGAGAGTGCCTGCGTCTGGCTATGCTCTCGGAGTGTAACTCCCATGATTTAGTTAATCGTTATGAAACGAATAACTGTATGTAGAAGAGAGTGCCTGCGTCTGGCTATGCTCTCGGAGTGTAACTCCCATGATTTAGTTAATCGTTATGAAACGAATAACTGTATGTAGAAGAGAGTGCCTACGTCTGGCTATGTATGCTCTCGGAGTGTAACTCCCATGATTTAGTTAATCGTTATGAAACGAATAACTGTATGTTGAAGAGAGTGCCTGCGTCTGGCTATGCTCTCGGAGTGTAACTCCCATGA
Organism: Pieris brassicae; assembly: GCF_905147105.1. Taxonomy (NCBI): domain Eukaryota; kingdom Metazoa; phylum Arthropoda; class Insecta; order Lepidoptera; family Pieridae; genus Pieris; species Pieris brassicae. The sequence continues at coordinate 26,361 of NW_025575943.1, forward strand.
TTTAGTTAATCGTTATGAAACGAATAACTGTATGTAGAAGAGAGTGCCTGCGTCTGGCTATGCTCTCGGAGTGTAACTCCCATGATTTAGTTAATCGTTATGAAACGAATAACTGTATGTAGAAGAGAGTGCCTGCGTCTGGCTATGCTCTCGGAGTGTAACTTCCATGATTTAGTTAATCGTTATGAAACGAATAACTGTATGTTGAAGAGAGTGCCTGCGTCTGGCTATGCTCTCGGAGTGTAACTCCCATGATTTAGTTAATCGTTATGAAACGAATAACTGTATGTTGAAGAGAGTGCCTGCGTCTGGCTATGCTCTCGGAGTGTAACTCCCATGATTTAGTTAATCGTTATGAAACGAATAACTGTATGTTGAAGAGAGTGCCTGCGTCTGGCTATGCTCTCGGAGTGTAACTCCCATGATTTAGTTAATCGTTATGAAACGAATGACTGTATGTAGAAGAGAGTGCCTACGTCTGGCTATGTATGCTCTCGGAGTGTAACTCCCATGATTTAGTTAATCGTTATGAAACGAATAACTGTATGTTGAAGAGAGTGCCTGCGTCTGGCTATGCTCTCGGAGTGTAACTCCCATGATTTAGTTAATCGTTATGAAACGAATAACTGTATGTAGAAGAGAGTGCCTACGTCTGGCTATGTATGCTCTCGGAGTGTAACTCCCATGATTTAGTTAATCGTTATGAAACGAATAACTGTATGTTGAAGAGAGTGCCTGCGTCTGGCTATGCTCTCGGAGTGTAACTCCCATGATTTAGTTAATCGTTATGAAACGAATAACTGTATGTAGAAGAGAGTGCCTACGTCTGGCTATGTATGCTCTCGGAGTGTAACTCCCATGATTTAGTTAATCGTTATGAAACGAATAACTGTATGTAGAAGAGAGTGCCTACGTCTGGCTATGTATGCTCTCGGAGTGTAACTCCCATGATTTAGTTAATCGTTATGAAACGAATAACTGTATGTTGAAGAGAGTGCCTGCGTCTGGCTATGCTCTCGGAGTGTAACTCCCATGATTTAGTTAATCGTTATGAAACGAATAACTGTATGTTGAAGAGAGTGCATGCGTCTGGCTATGCTCTCGGAGTGTAACTACCATGATTTAGTTAATCGTTATGAAACGAATAACTGTATGTTGAAGAGAGTGCCTGCGTCTGGCTATGCTCTCGGAGTGTAACTCCCATGATTTAGTTAATCGTTATGAAACGAATAACTGTATGTAGAAGAGAGTGCCTACGTCTGGCTATGTATGCTCTCGGAGTGTAACTCCCATGATTTAGTTAATCGTTATGAAACGAATAACTGTATGTAGAAGAGAGTGCCTACGTCTGGCTATGTATGCTCTCGGAGTGTAACTCCCATGATTTAGTTAATCGTTATGAAACGAATAACTGTATGTTGAAGAGAGTGCCTGCGTCTGGCTATGCTCTCGGAGTGTTACTCCCATGATTTAGTTAATCGTTATGAAACGAATAACTGTATGTTGAAGAGAGTGCATGCGTCTGGCTATGCTCTCGGAGTGTAACTACCATGATTTAGTTAATCGTTATGAAACGAATAACTGTATGTTGAAGAGAGTGCCTGCGTCTGGCTATGCTCTCGGAGTGTAACTCCCATGATTTAGTTAATCGTTATGAAACGAATAACTGTATGTAGAAGAGAGTGCCTACGTCTGGCTATGTATGCTCTCGGAGTGTAACTCCCATGATTTAGTTAATCGTTATGAAACGAATAACTGTATGTAGAAGAGAGTGCCTACGTCTGGCTATGTATGCTCTCGGAGTGTAACTCCCATGATTTAGTTAATCGTTATGAAACGAATAACTGTATGTAGAAGAGAGTGCCTACGTCTGGCTATGTATGCTCTCGGAGTGTAACTCCCATGATTTAGTTAATCGTTATGAAACGAATAACTGTATGTTGAAGAGAGTGCCTGCGTCTGGCTATGCTCTCGGAGTGTAACTCCCATGATTTAGTTAATCGTTATGAAACGAATAACTGTATGTAGAAGAGAGTGCCTACGTCTGGCTATGTATGCTCTCGGAGTGTAACTCCCATGATTTAGTTAATCGTTATGAAACGAATAACTGTATGTAGAAGAGAGTGCCTACGTCTGGCTATGTATGCTCTCGGAGTGTAACTCCCATGATTTAGTTAATCGTTATGAAACGAATAACTGTATGTTGAAGAGAGTGCCTGCGTCTGGCTATGCTCTCGGAGTGTAACTCCCATGATTTAGTTAATCGTTATGAAACGAATAACTGTATGTTGAAGAGAGTGCATGCGTCTGGCTATGCTCTCGGAGTGTAACTACCATGATTTAGTTAATCGTTATGAAACGAATAACTGTATGTTGAAGAGAGTGCCTGCGTCTGGCTATGCTCTCGGAGTGTAACTCCCATGATTAAGTTAATCGTTATGAAACGAATAACTGTATGTAGAAGAGAGTGCCTACGTCTGGCTATGTATGCTCTCGGAGTGTAACTCCCATGATTTAGTTAATCGTTATGAAACGAATAACTGTATGTAGAAGAGAGTGCCTACGTCTGGCTATGTATGCTCTCGGAGTGTAACTCCCATGATTTAGTTAATCGTTATGAAACGAATAACTGTATGTTGAAGAGAGTGCCTGCGTCTGGCTATGCTCTCGGAGTGTAACTCCCATGATTTAGTTAATCGTTATGAAACGAATAACTGTATGTTGAAGAGAGTGCATGCGTCTGGCTATGCTCTCGGAGTGTAACTACCATGATTTAGTTAATCATTATGAAACG
>NW_025575944.1:0-28967 GCF_905147105.1 Pieris brassicae
ATTAATGGGCGAACAGGGTAGGTTTGGTTCGGTTAGGTTAGGTGAACTTTTTTTTTTTTTTGTATGAGATATGAGCGTTTATAATGTTGGTACGTTTACATCGATTTCTCAAAACTAGTTGATTTATTAAAAAAATTACACCGTTAGATAGAAAATTGAACGGCGAATCTAAAACTATATCAATATTGAAGATTGGTTAACATTTGACTGAGATATGAGCGTTTATAATGTTGGAACATTTACATCGATAACTCGAAACAAATTACACCATTAGATAGGAAATTGAATGGCGAACAGGGTAGGTTTGGTTCGGTTAGGTTAGGTGAACTTTTTTTTTTTTTTGTATGAGATATGAGCGTTTATAATGTTGGTACGTTTACATCGATTTCTCAAAAACTAGTTGATTTATTTAAAAAAAATTACACCGTTAGATAGAAAATTGAACGGCGAATCTAAAACTATATCAATATTGAAGATTGGTTAACATTTGACTGAGATATGAGCGTTTATAATGTTGGAACATTTACATCGATTTCTCAAAAACTAGTCGATTTATTTAAGAATAATTACACCGTTAGATAGAAAATTGAACGGCGAATCTAAAACTATATCAATATTGAAGATTGGTTAACATTTGACTGAGATATGAGCGTTTATAATGTTGGAACATTTACATCGATAACTCGAAACAAATTACACCATCAGATAGGAAATTGAATGGCGAAACAGGGTAGGTTGGTTCGGTTAGGTTAGGTGAACTTTTTTTTTTTGTTTTTTTATGAGATATGAGCGTTTATAATGTTGGAACGTTTACATCGATTTCTCAAAACTAGTCGATTTATTTAAGATAATTACACCGTTAGATAGAAAATTGAACGGCGAATCTAAAACTATATCAATATTGAAGATTGGTTAACATTTGACTGAGATATGAGCGTTTATAATGTTGGTACGTTTACATCGATTTCTCAAAAACTAGTTGATTTATTTAAAAAAATTACACCGTTAGATAGAAAATTGAACGGCAAATCTAAAACTATATCAATATTGAGATTGGTTAACATTTGACTGAGATATGAGCGTTTATAATGTTGGAACATTTACATCGATAACTCGAAACAAATTACACCATTAGATAGGAAATTGAATGGCGAACAGGGTAGGTTTGGTTCGGTTAGGTTAGGTGAACTTTTTTTTTTTTTTTTGTATGAGATATGAGCGTTTATAATGTTGGTACGTTTACATCGATTTCTCAAAAACTAGTTGATTTATTTAAAAAAATTACACCGTTAGATAGAAAATTGAACGGCGAATCTAAAACTATATCAATATTGAAGATTGGTTAACATTTGACTGAGATATGAGCGTTTATAATGTTGGTACGTTTACATCGATTTCTCAAAAACTAGTCGATTTATTTAAGAATAATTACACCGTTAGATAGAAAATTGAACGGCGAATCTAAAACTATATCAATATTGAAGATTGGTTAACATTTGACTGAGATATGAGCGTTTATAATGTTGGAACATTTACATCGATAACTCGAAACAAATTACACCATCAGATAGGAAATTGAATGGCGAACAGGGTAGGTTTGGTTCGGTTAGGTTAGGTGAACTTTTTTTTTTTGTTTTTTTTATGAGATATGAGCGTTTATAATGTTGGAACGTTTACATCGATTTCTCAAAACTAGTCGATTTATTTAAGAATAATTACACCGTTAGATAGAAAATTGAACGGCGAATCTAAAACTATATCAATATTGAAGATTGGTTAACATTTGACTGAGATATGAGCGTTTATAATGTTGGTACGTTTACATCGATTTCTCAAAAACTAGTTGATTTATTTAAAAAAATTACACCGTTAGATAGAAAATTGAACGGCAAATCTAAAACTATATCAATATTGAAGATTGGTTAACATTTGACTGAGATATGAGCGTTTATAATGTTGGAACATTTACATCGATAACTCGAAACAAATTACACCATTAGATAGGAAATTGAATGGCGAACAGGGTAGGTTTGGTTCGGTTAGGTTAGGTGAACTTTTTTTTTTTTTTTTGTATGAGATATGAGCGTTTATAATGTTGGTACGTTTACATCGATTTCTCAAAAAACTAGTTGATTTATTTAAAAAAATTACACAGTTAGATAGAAAATTGAACCGGCGAATCTAAAACTATATCAATATTGAAGATTGGTTAACATTTGACTGAGATATGAGCGTTTATAATGTTGGAACATTTACATCGATAACTCGAAACAAATTACACCATTAGATAGGAAATTGAATGGCGAACAGGGTAGGTTTGGTTCGGTTAGGTTAGGTGAACTTTTTTTTTTTTTTTGTATGAGATATGAGCGTTTATAATGTTGGTACGTTTACATCGATTTCTCAAAAACTAGTTGATTTATTTAAAAAAATTACACAGTTAGATAGAAAATTGAACGGCGAATCTAAAACTATATCAATATTGAAGATTGGTTAACATTTGACTGAGATATGAGCGTTTATAATGTTGGAACATTTACATCGATAACTCGAAACAAATTACACCATTAGATAGGAAATTGAATGGCGAACAGGGTAGGTTTGGTTCGGTTAGGTTAGGTGAACTTTTTTTTTTTTTTGTATGAGATATGAGCGTTTATAATGTTGGTACGTTTACATCGATTTCTCAAAAACTAGTTGATTTATTTAAAAAAATTACACCGTTAGATAGAAAATTGAACGGCGAATCTAAAACTATATCAATATTGAAGATTGGTTAACATTTGACTGAGATATGAGCGTTTATAATGTTGGAACATTTACATCGATAACTCGAAACAAATTACACCATTAGATAGGAAATTGAATGGCGAACAGGGTAGGTTTGGGTTCGGTTAGGTTAGGTGAACTTTTTTTTTTTTTTTGTATGAGATATGAGCGTTTATAATGTTGTACGTTTACATCGATTTCTCAAAAACTAGTTGATTTATTTAAAAAAATTACACAGTTAGATAGAAAATTGAACGGCGAATCTAAAACTATATCAATATTGAAGATTGGTTAACATTTGACTGAGATATGAGCGTTTATAATGTTGGTACGTTTACATCGATTTCTCAAAAACTAGTTGATTTATTTAAAAAAATTACACCGTTAGATAGAAAATTGAACGGCGAATCTAAAACTATATCAATATTGAAGATTGGTTAACATTTGACTGAGATATGAGCGTTTATAATGTTGGTACGTTTACATCGATTTCTCAAAAACTAGTCGATTTATTTAAGAATAATTACACCGTTAGATAGAAAATTGAACGGCGAATCTAAAACTATATCAATATTGAAGATTGGTTAACATTTGACTGAGATATGAGCGTTTATAATGTTGGAACATTTACATCGATAACTCGAAACAAATTACACCATCAGATAGGAAATTGAATGGCGAACAGGGTAGGTTTGGTTCGGTTTAGGTTAGGTGAACTTTTTTTTTTTTGTTTTTTTTATGAGATATGAGCGTTTATAATGTTGGAACATTTACATCGATAACTCGAAACAAATTACACCATTAGATAGGAAATTGAATGGCGAACAGGGTAGGTTTGGTTCGGTTAGGTTAGGTGAACTTTTTTTTTTTTTTTTTGTATGAGATATGAGCGTTTATAATGTTGGTACGTTTACATCGATTTCTCAAAAACTAGTTGATTTATTTAAAAAAATTACACAGTTAGATAGAAATTGAACGGCGAATCTAAAACTATATCAATATTGAAGATTGGTTAACATTTGACTGAGATATGAGCGTTTATAATGTTGGTACGTTTACATCGATTTCTCAAAAACTAGTTGATTTATTTAAGAATAATTACACCGTTACATAGAAAATTGAACAACGAATCTAAAACTATATCAATATTGAAGATTGGTTAACATTTGACTGAGACATGAGCGTTTATAATGTTGGTACGTTTACATCGATTTCTCAAAAACTAGTTGATTTATTTAAAAAATTACACAGTTACATAGAAAATTGAACAATGAATCTAAAAACTATATCAATATTGAAGATTGGTTAACATTTGACTGAGATATGAGCGTTTATAATGTTGGAACATTTACATCGATAACTCGAAACAAATTACACCATTAGATAGGAAATTGAATGGCGAACAGGGTAGGTTTGGTTCGGTAGGGTTAGGTGAACTTTTTTTTTTTTTTTTTTTATGAGATATGAGCGTTTATAATGTTGGTACGTTTACATCGATTTCTCAAAAACTAGTCGATTTATTTTAAAAAAATTACACCCTTAAATAGAAAATTGAACGGCAAATCTAAAACTATATCAATATTGAAGATTGGTTAACATTTGACTGAGATATGAGCGTTTATAATGTTGGTACGTTTACATCGATTTCTCAAAAACTAGTTGATTTATTTAAAAAAATTACACAGTTAGATAGAAAAATTAAACGGTGAATCTTAAACTATATCAATATTGAAGATTGGTTAACATTTGACTGAGATATGAGCGTTTATAATGTTGGACCATTTACATCGATAACTCGAAACAAATTACACCATTAGATAGGAAATTGTATGGCGAACAAGGTAGATTTGGTTCGTTTAGGTTAGGTGAACTTTTTTTTTTTTTTTTTTTTAATGAGATATGAGCGTTTATAATGTTGGAACGTTTACATCGATTTCTCAAAAACTAGTCGATTTATTTTAAAAAAATTACACCCTTAAATAGAAAATTGAACGGCGAATCTAAAACTATATCAATATTGAAGATTGGTTAACATTTGACTGAGATATGAGCGTTTATAATGTTGGAACATTTACATCGATAACTCGAAACAAATTACACCATTAGATAGGAAATTGAATGGCGAACAGGGTAGGTTTGGTTCGGTAGGTTAGATGAACTTTTTTTTTTTTTTTTGTATGAGATATGAGCGTTTATAATGTTGGTACGTTTACATCGATTTCTCAAAAACTAGTTGATTTATTTAAAAAAATTACACAGTTAGATAGAAAATTGAACGGCGAATCTAAAACTATATCAATATTGAAGATTGGTTAACATTATGACTGAGATATGAGCGTTTATAATGTTGGAACATTTACATCGATAACTCGAAACAAATTACACCATTAGATAGGAAATTGAATGGCGAACAGGGTAGGTTTGGTTCGTTAGGTTAGGTGAACTTTTTTTTTTTTTTTGTATGAGATATGAGCGTTTATAATGTTGGTACGTTTAACATCGATTTCTCAAAAACTAGTTGATTTATTTAAAAAAATTACACAGTTAGATAGAAAATTGAACGGCGAATCTAAAACTATATCAATATTGAAGATTGGTTAACATTTGACTGAGATATGAGCGTTTATAATGTTGGTACGTTTACATCGATTCTCAAAAACTAGTTGATTTATTTAAAAAAATTACACCGTTAGATAGAAAATTGAACGGCGAATCTAAAACTATATCAATATTGAAGATTGGTTAACATTTGACCTGAGATATGAGCGTTTATAATGTTGGTACGTTTTACATCGATTTCTCAAAACTAGTCGATTTATTTAAGAATAATTACACCGTTAGATAGAAAATTGAACGGCGAATCTAAAACTATATCAATATTGAAGATTGGTTAACATTTGACTGAGATATGAGCGTTTATAAATGTTGGAACATTTACATCGATAACTCGAAACAAATTACACCATCAGATAGGAAATTGAATGGCGAACAGGGTAGGTTTGGTTCGGTTAGGTTAGGTGAACTTTTTTTTTTTGTTTTTTTATGAGATATGAGCGTTTATAATGTTGGAACATTTACATCGATAACTCGAAACAAATTACACCATTAGATAGGAAATTGAATGGCGAACAGGGTAGGTTTGGTTCGGTTAGGTTAGGTGAACTTTTTTTTTTTTTTTTTGTATGAGATATGAGCGTTTATAATGTTGGTACGTTTACATCGATTTCTCAAAAACTAGTGATTTATTTAAAAAAATTACACAGTTAGATAGAAAATTGAACGGCGAATCTAAAACTATATCAATATTGAAGATTGGTTTAACATTTGACTGAGATATGAGCGTTTATAATGTTGGTACGTTTACATCGATTTCTCAAAAACTAGTTGATTTATTTAAGAATAATTACACCGTTACATAGAAAATTGAACAACGAATCTAAAACTATATCATATTGAAGATTGGTTAACATTTGACTGAGACATGAGCGTTTATAATGTTGGTACGTTTACATCGATTTCTCAAAAACTAGTTGATTTATTTAAAAAAATTACACAGTTACATAGAAAATTGAACAATGAATCTAAAACTATATCAATATTGAAGATTGGTTAACATTTGACTGAGATATGAGCGTTTATAATGTTGGAACATTTACATCGATAACTCGAAACAAATTACACCATTAGATAGGAAATTGAATGGCGAACAGGGTAGGTTTTGGTTCGGTAGGGTTAGGTGAACTTTTTTTTTTTTTTTTTTTTATGAGATATGAGCGTTTATAATGTTGGTACGTTTACATCGATTTCTCACAAAACTAGTCGATTTATTTTAAAAAAATTACACCCTTAAATAGAAAATTGAACGGCAATCTAAAACTATATCAATATTGAAGATTGGTTAACATTTTGACTGAGATATGAGCGTTTATAATGTTGGTACGTTTACATCGATTTCTCAAAAACTAGTTGATTTATTTAAAAAAAATTACACAGTTAGATAGAAAATTGAACGGTGAATCTTAAACTATATCAATATTGAAGATTGGTTAACATTTGACTGAGATATGAGCGTTTATAATGTTGGAACATTTACATCGATAACTCGAAACAAATTACACCATTAGATAGGAAATTGAATGGCGAACAGGGTAGATTTGGTTCGTTTAGGGTTAGGTGAACTTTTTTTTTTTTTTTTTTTTTAATGAGATATGAGCGTTTATAATGTTGGAACGTTTACATCGATTTCTCAAAAACTAGTCGATTTATTTTAAAAAAATTACACCCTTAAATAGAAAATTGAACGGCGAATCTAAAACTATATCAATATTGAAGATTGGTTAACATTTGACTGAGATATGAGCGTTTATAATGTTGGAACATTTACATCGATAACTTGAAACAAATTACACCATTAGATAGGAAATTGAATGGCGAACAGGGTAGGTTTGGTTCGGTTAGGTTAGGTGAACTTTTTTTTTTTTTTTTGTATGAGATATGAGCGTTTATAATGTTGGTACGTTTACATCGATTTCTCAAAAACTAGTTGATTTATTTAAAAAAATTACACAGTTAGATAGAAAATTGAACGGCGAATCTAAAACAATATCAATATTGAAGATTGGTTAACATTTGACTGAGATATGAGCGTTTATAATGTTGGAACGTTTACATCGATTTCTCAAAAACTAGTCGATTTATTTTAAAAAAATTACACCCTTAAATAGAAAATTGAACGGCGAATCTAAAACTATATCAATATTGAAGATTGGTTAACATTTGACTGAGATATGAGCGTTTATAATGTTGGAACATTTACATCGATAACTCGAAACAAATTACACCATTAGATAGGAAATTGAATGGCGAACAGGGTAGGTTTGGTTCGGTTAGGTTAGGTGAACTTTTTTTTTTTTTTTTGTATGAGATATGAGCGTTTATAATGTTGGTACGTTTACATCGATTTCTCAAAAACTAGTTGATTTATTTAAAAAAATTACACAGTTAGATAGAAAATTGAACGGCGAATCTAAAACTATATCAATATTGAAGATTGGTTAACATTTGACTGAGATATGAGCGTTTATAATGTTGGTACGTTTACATCGATTTCTCAAAAACTAGTTGATTTATTTAAAAAAATTACACCGTTAGATAGAAAATTGAACGGCGAATCTAAAACTATATCAATATTGAAGATTGGTTAACATTTGACTGAGATATGAGCGTTTATAATGTTGGAACATTTACATCGATAACTCGAAACAAATTACACCATTAGATAGGAAATTGAATGGCGAACAGGGTAGGTTTGGTTCGGTTAGGTTAGGTGAACTTTTTTTTTTTTTTGTATGAGATATGAGCGTTTATAATGTTGGTACGTTTACATCGATTTCTCAAAAACTAGTTGATTTATTTAAAAAAATTACACCGTTAGATAGAAAATTGAACGGCGAATCTAAAACTATATCAATATTGAAGATTGGTTAACATTTGACTGAGATATGAGCGTTTATAATGTTGGTACGTTTACATCGATTTCTCAAAAACTAGTCGATTTATTTAAGAATAATTACATCGTTAGATAGAAAATTGAACGGCGAATCTAAAACTATATCAATATTGAAGATTGGTTAACATTTGACTGAGATATGAGCGTTTATAATGTTGGAACATTTACATCGATAACTCGAAACAAATTACACCATCAGATAGGAAATTGAATGGCGAACAGGGTAGGTTTGGTTCGGTTAGGTTAGGTGAACTTTTTTTTTTTGTTTTTTTTATGAGATATGAGCGTTTATAATGTTGGAACATTTACATCGATAACTCGAAACAAATTACACCATTAGATAGGAAATTGAATGGCGAACAGGGTAGGTTTGGTTCGGTTAGGTTAGGTGAACTTTTTTTTTTTTTTTTTTATGAGATATGAGCGTTTATAATGTTGGTACGTTTACATCGATTTCTCAAAAACTAGTTGATTTATTTAAAAAAATTACACAGTTAGATAGAAAATTGAACGGCGAATCTAAAACTATATCAATATTGAAGATTGGTTAACATTTGACTGAGATATGAGCGTTTATAATGTTGGTACGTTTACATCGATTTCTCAAAAACTAGTTGATTTATTTAAGAATAATTACACCGTTACATAGAAAATTGAACAACGAATCTAAAACTATATCAATATTGAAGATTGGTTAACATTTGACTGAGACATGAGCGTTTATAATGTTGGTACGTTTACATCGATTTCTCAAAAACTAGTTGATTTATTTAAAAAAATTACACAGTTACATAGAAAATTGAACAATGAATCTAAAACTATATCAATATTGAAGATTGGTTAACATTTGACTGAGATATGAGCGTTTATAATGTTGGAACATTTACATCGATAACTCGAAACAAATTACACCATTAGATAGGAAATTGAATGGCGAACAGGGTAGGTTTGGTTCGGTAGGGTTAGGTGAACTTTTTTTTTTTTTTTTTTTTATGAGATATGAGCGTTTATAATGTTGGTACGTTTACATCGATTTCTCAAAAACTAGTCGATTTATTTTAAAAAAATTACACCCTTAAATAGAAAATTGAACGGCAAATCTAAAACTATATCAATATTGAAGATTGGTTAACATTTGACTGAGATATGAGCGTTTATAATGTTGGTACGTTTACATCGATTTCTCAAAAACTAGTTGATTTATTTAAAAAAATTACACAGTTAGATAGAAAATTGAACGGTGAATCTTAAACTATATCAATATTGAAGATTGGTTAACATTTGACTGAGATATGAGCGTTTATAATGTTGGAACATTTACATCGATAACTCGAAACAAATTACACCATTAGATAGGAAATTGAATGGCGAACAGGGTAGATTTGGTTCGTTTAGGTTAGGTGAACTTTTTTTTTTTTTTTTTTTTAATGAGATATGAGCGTTTATAATGTTGGAACGTTTACATCGATTTCTCAAAAACTAGTCGATTTATTTTAAAAAAATTACACCCTTAAATAGAAAATTGAACGGCGAATCTAAAACTATATCAATATTGAAGATTGGTTAACATTTGACTGAGATATGAGCGTTTATAATGTTGGTACGTTTACATCGATTTCTCAAAAACTAGTTGATTTATTTAAAAAAATTACACAGTTAGATAGAAAATTGAACGGCGAATCTAAAACTATATCAATATTGAAGATTGGTTAACATTTGACTGAGATATGAGCGTTTATAATGTTGGTACGTTTACATCGATTTCTCAAAAACTAGTTGATTTATTTAAAAAAATTACACCGTTAGATAGAAAATTGAACGGCGAATCTAAAACTATATCAATATTGAAGATTGGTTAACATTTGACTGAGATATGAGCGTTTATAATGTTGGAACATTTACATCGATAACTCGAAACAAATTACACCATTAGATAGGAAATTGAATGGCGAACAGGGTAGGTTTGGTTCGGTTAGGTTAGGTGAACTTTTTTTTTTTTTTGTATGAGATATGAGCGTTTATAATGTTGGTACGTTTACATCGATTTCTCAAAAACTAGTTGATTTATTTAAAAAAATTACACCGTTAGATAGAAAATTGAACGGCGAATCTAAAACTATATCAATATTGAAGATTGGTTAACATTTGACTGAGATATGAGCGTTTATAATGTTGGTACGTTTACATCGATTTCTCAAAAACTAGTCGATTTATTTAAGAATAATTACACCGTTAGATAGAAAATTGAACGGCGAATCTAAAACTATATCAATATTGAAGATTGGTTAACATTTGACTGAGATATGAGCGTTTATAATGTTGGAACATTTACATCGATAACTCGAAACAAATTACACCATCAGATAGGAAATTGAATGGCGAACAGGGTAGGTTTGGTTCGGTTAGGTTAGGTGAACTTTTTTTTTTTGTTTTTTTTATGAGATATGAGCGTTTATAATGTTGGAACATTTACATCGATAACTCGAAACAAATTACACCATTAGATAGGAAATTAAATGGCGAACAGGGTAGGTTTGGTTCGGTTAGGTTAGGTGAACTTTTTTTTTTTTTTTTGTATGAGATATGAGCGTTTATAATGTTGGTACGTTTACATCGATTTCTCAAAAACTAGTTGATTTATTTAAAAAAATTACACAGTTAGATAGAAAATTGAACGGCGAATCTAAAACTATATCAATATTGAAGATTGGTTAACATTTGACTGAGATATGAGCGTTTATAATGTTGGTACGTTTACATCGATTTCTCAAAAACTAGTTGATTTATTTAAGAATAATTACACCGTTACATAGAAAATTGAACAACGAATCTAAAACTATATCAATATTGAAGATTGGTTAACATTTGACTGAGACATGAGCGTTTATAATGTTGGTACGTTTACATCGATTTCTCAAAAACTAGTTGATTTATTTAAAAAAATTACACAGTTACATAGAAAATTGAACAATGAATCTAAAACTATATCAATATTGAAGATTGGTTAACATTTGACTGAGATATGAGCGTTTATAATGTTGGAACATTTACATCGATAACTCGAAACAAATTACACCATTAGATAGGAAATTGAATGGCGAACAGGGTAGGTTTGGTTCGGTAGGGTTAGGTGAACTTTTTTTTTTTTTTTTTTTATGAGATATGAGCGTTTATAATGTTGGTACGTTTACATCGATTTCTCAAAAACTAGTCGATTTATTTTAAAAAAATTACACCCTTAAATAGAAAATTGAACGGCAAATCTAAAACTATATCAATATTGAAGATTGGTTAACATTTGACTGAGATATGAGCGTTTATAATGTTGGTACGTTTACATCGATTTCTCAAAAACTAGTTGATTTATTTAAAAAAATTACACAGTTAGATAGAAAATTGAACGGTGAATCTTAAACTATATCAATATTGAAGATTGGTTAACATTTGACTGAGATATGAGCGTTTATAATGTTGGAACATTTACATCGATAACTCGAAACAAATTACACCATTAGATAGGAAATTGAATGGCGAACAGGGTAGATTTGGTTCGTTTAGGTTAGGTGAACTTTTTTTTTTTTTTTTTTTTAATGAGATATGAGCGTTTATAATGTTGGAACGTTTACATCGATTTCTCAAAAACTAGTCGATTTATTTTAAAAAAATTACACCCTTAAATAGAAAATTGAACGGCGAATCTAAAACTATATCAATATTGAAGATTGGTTAACATTTGACTGAGATATGAGCGTTTATAATGTTGGTACGTTTACATCGATTTCTCAAAAACTAGTTGATTTATTTAAAAAAATTACACAGTTAGATAGAAAATTGAACGGTGAATCTTAAACTATATCAATATTGAAGATTGGTTCACATTTGACTGAGATATGAGCGTTTATAATGTTGGAACGTTTACATCGATTTCTCAAAAACTAGTCAATTTATTTTAAAAAAATTAGACCGTTACATAGAAAATTGAACGGCGAATCTAAAACTATATCAATATTGAAGATTGGTTAACATTTGACTGAGATATGAGCGTTTATAATGTTGGAACATTTACATCGATAACTCGAAACAAATTACACCATTAGATAGGAAATTGAATGGCGAACAGGGTAGGTTTGGTTCGGTTAGGTAAGGTGAACTTTTTTTTATTTTTTTTTATGAGATATGAGCGTTAATAATGTTGGTACGTTTACATCGATTTCTCAAAAACTAGTTGATTTATTTAAAAAAATTACACAGTTAGATAGAAAATTGAACGGCAAATCTAAAACTATATCAATATTGAAGATTGGTTAACATTTGACTGAGATATGAGCGTTTATAATGTTGGAACATTTACATCGATAACTCGAAACAAATTACACCATTAGATAGGAAATTGAATGGCGAACAGGGTAGGTTTGGTTCAGTTAGGTTAGATGAACTTTTTTTTTTTTTTTATGAGATATGAGCGTTTATAATGTTGGTACGTTTACATCGATTTCTCAAAAACTAGTTGATTTATTTAAAAAAATTACACAGTTAAATAGAAAATTGAACGGCAAATCTAAAACTATATCAATATTGAAGATTGGTTAACATTTGACTGAGATATGAGCGTTTATAATGTTGGAACGTTTACATCGATTTCTCAAAAACTTGTTGATTTATTTAAGAATAATTACACCGTTACATAGAAAATTGAACAACGAATCTAAAACTATATCAATATTGAAGATTGGTTAACATTTGACTGAGACATGAGCGTTTATAATGTTGGTACGTTTACATCGATTTCTCAAAAACTAGTTGATTTATTTAAAAAAATTACACAGTTACATAGAAAATTGAACAATGAATCTAAAACTATATCAATATTGAAGATTGGTAAACATTTGACTGAGATATGAGCGTTTATAATGTTGGAACATTTACATCGATAACTCGAAACAAATTACACCATTAGATAGGAAATTGAATGGCGAACAGGGTAGGTTTGGTTCGGTAGGGTTAGGTGAACTTTTTTTTTTTTTTTTTTTTAATGAGATATGAGCGTTTATAATGTTGGAACGTTTACATCGATTTCTCAAAAACTAGTCGATTTATTTTAAAAAAATTACACTCTTAAATAGAAAATTGAACGGCGAATCTAAAACTATATCAATATTGAAGATTGGTTAACATTTGACTGAGATATGAGCGTTTATAATGTTGGTACGTTTACATCGATTTCTCAAAAACTAGTTGATTTATTTAAAAAAATTACACAGTTAGATAGAAAATTGAACGGTGAATCTTAAACTATATCAATATTGAAGATTGGTTCACATTTGACTGAGATATGAGCGTTTATAATGTTGGAACGTTTACATCGATTTCTCAAAAACTAGTCAATTTATTTTAAAAAAATTAGACCGTTACATAGAAAATTGAACGGCGAATCTAAAACTATATCAATATTGAAGATTGGTTAACATTTGACTGAGATATGAGCGTTTATAATGTTGGAACATTTACATCGATAACTCGAAACAAATTACACCATTAGATAGGAAATTGAATGGCGAACAGGGTAGGTTTGGTTCGGTTAGGTAAGGTGAACTTTTTTTTATTTTTTTTTATGAGATATGAGCGTTAATAATGTTGGTACGTTTACATCGATTTCTCAAAAACTAGTTGATTTATTTAAAAAAATTACACAGTTAGATAGAAAATTGAACGGCAAATCTAAAACTATATCAATATTGAAGATTGGTTAACATTTGACTGAGATATGAGCGTTTATAATGTTGGAACATTTACATCGATAACTCGAAACAAATTACACCATTAGATAGGAAATTGAATGGCGAACAGGGTAGGTTTGGTTCAGTTAGGTTAGATGAACTTTTTTTTTTTTTTTATGAGATATGAGCGTTTATAATGTTGGTACGTTTACATCGATTTCTCAAAAACTAGTTGATTTATTTAAAAAAATTACACAGTTAAATAGAAAATTGAACGGCAAATCTAAAACTATATCAATATTGAAGATTGGTTAACATTTGACTGAGATATGAGCGTTTATAATGTTGGAACGTTTACATCGATTTCTCAAAAACTTGTTGATTTATTTAAGAATAATTACACCGTTACATAGAAAATTGAACAACGAATCTAAAACTATATCAATATTGAAGATTGGTTAACATTTGACTGAGACATGAGCGTTTATAATGTTGGTACGTTTACATCGATTTCTCAAAAACTAGTTGATTTATTTAAAAAAATTACACAGTTACATAGAAAATTGAACAATGAATCTAAAACTATATCAATATTGAAGATTGGTAAACATTTGACTGAGATATGAGCGTTTATAATGTTGGAACATTTACATCGATAACTCGAAACAAATTACACCATTAGATAGGAAATTGAATGGCGAACAGGGTAGGTTTGGTTCGGTAGGGTTAGGTGAACTTTTTTTTTTTTTTTTTTTTATGAGATATGAGCGTTTATAATGTTGGTACGTTTACATCGATTTCTCAAAAACTAGTCGATTTATTTTAAAAAAATTACACCCTTAAATAGAAAATTGAACGGCGAATCTAAAACTATATCAATATTGAAGATTGGTTAACATTTGACTGAGATATGAGCGTTTATAATGTTGGTACGTTTACATCGATTTCTCAAAAACTAGTTGATTTATTTAAAAAAATTACACAGTTAGATAGAAAATTGAACGGTGAATCTTAAACTATATCAATATTGAAGATTGGTTAACATTTGACTGAGATATGAGCGTTTATAATGTTGGAACATTTACATCGATAACTCGAAACAAATTACACCATTAGATAGGAAATTGAATGGCAAACAGGGTAGATTTGGTTCGGTTAGGTTAGGTGAACTTTTTTTTTTTTTTTTTTATGAGATATGAGCGTTAATAATGTTGGTACGTTTACATCGATTTCTCAAAAACTAGTTGATTTATTTAAAAAAATTACACAGTTAGATAGAAAATTGAACGGCAAATCTAAAACTATATCAATATTGAAGATTGGTTAACATTTGACTGAGATATGAGTGTTTATAATGTTGGAACGTTTACATCGATTTCTCAAAAACTTGTTGATTTATTTAAGAATAATTACACAGTTAGATAGAAAATTGAACGGTGAATCTTAAACTATATCAATATTGAAGATTGGTTAACATTTGACTGAGATATGAGCGTTTATAATGTTGGAACATTTACATCGATAACTCGAAACAAATTACACCATTAGATAGGAAATTGAATGGCGAACAGGGTAGGTTTGGTTCGGTTAGGTTAGGTGAACTTTTTTTTTTTTTTTTTTTTAATGAGATATGAGCGTTTATAATGTTGGAACGTTTACATCGATTTCTCAAAAACTAGTCGATTTATTTTAAAAAAATTACACCCTTAAATAGAAAATTGAACGGCGAATCTAAAACTATATCAATATTGAAGATTGGTTAACATTTGACTGAGATATGAGCGTTTATAATGTTGGTACGTTTACATCGATTTCTCAAAAACTAGTTGATTTATTAAAAAAAATTACACAGTTAGATAGAAAATTGAACGGTGAATCTTAAACTATATCAATATTGAAGATTGGTTCACATTTGACTGAGATATGAGCGTTTATAATGTTGGTACGTTTACATCGATTTCTCAAAAACTAGTCGATTTATTTAAGAATAATTACACCGTTAGATAGAAAATTGAACGGCGAATCTAAAACTATATCAATATTGAAGATTGGTTAACATTTGACTGAGATATGAGCGTTTATAATGTTGGAACATTTACATCGATAACTCGAAACAAATTACACCATCAGATAGGAAATTGAATGGCGAACAGGGTAGGTTTGGTTCGGTTAGGTTAGGTGAACTTTTTTTTTTTGTTTTTTTTATGAGATATGAGCGTTTATAATGTTGGAACGTTTACATCTATTTCTCAAAACTAGTCGATTTATTTAAGAATAATTACACCGTTAGATAGAAAATTGAACGGCGAATCTAAAACTATATCAATATTGAAGATTGGTTAACATTTGACTGAGATATGAGCGTTTATAATGTTGGTACGTTTACATCGATTTCTCAAAAACTAGTTGATTTATTAAAAAAAATTACACAGTTAGATAGAAAATTGAACGGCGAATCTAAAACTATATCAATATTGAAGATTGGTTAACATTTGACTGAGATATGAGCGTTTATAATGTTGGTACGTTTACATCGATTTCTCAAAAACTAGTCGATTTATTTAAGAATAATTACACCGTTAGATAGAAAATTGAACGGCGAATCTAAAACTATATCAATATTGAAGATTGGTTAACATTTGACTGAGATATGAGCGTTTATAATGTTGGAACATTTACATCGATAACTCGAAACAAATTACACCATCAGATAGGAAATTGAATGGCGAACAGGGTAGGTTTGGTTCGGTTAGGTTAGGTGAACTTTTTTTTTTTGTTTTTTTTATGAGATATGAGCGTTTATAATGTTGGAACGTTTACATCGATTTCTCAAAACTAGTCGATTTATTTAAGAATAATTACACCGTTAGATAGAAAATTGAACGGCGAATCTAAAACTATATCAATATTGAAGATTGGTTAACATTTGACTGAGATATGAGCGTTTATAATGTTGGTACGTTTACATCGATTTCTCAAAAACTAGTTGATTTATTAAAAAAAATTACACAGTTAGATAGAAAATTGAACGGCAAATCTAAAACTATATCAATATTGAAGATTGGTTAACATTTGACTGAGATATGAGCGTTTATAATGTTGGAACATTTACATCGATAACTCGAAACAAATTACACCATTAGATAGGAAATTGAATGGCGAACAGGGTAGGTTTGGTTCGGTTAGGTTAGGTGAACTTTTTTTTTTTTTTTTGTATGAGATATGAGCGTTTATAATGTTGGTACGTTTACATCGATTTCTCAAAAACTAGTTGATTTATTTAAAAAAATTACACAGTTAGATAGAAAATTGAACGGCGAATCTAAAACTATATCAATATTGAAGATTGGTTAACATTTGACTGAGATATGAGCGTTTATAATGTTGGAACATTTACATCGATAACTCGAAACAAATTACACCATTAGATAGGAAATTGAATGGCGAACAGGGTAGGTTTGGTTCGGTTAGGTTAGGTGAACTTTTTTTTTTTTTTTTGTATGAGATATGAGCGTTTATAATGTTGGTACGTTTACATCGATTTCTCAAAAACTAGTTGATTTATTTAAAAAAATTACACAGTTAGATAGAAAATTGAACGGCGAATCTAAAACTATATCAATATTGAAGATTGGTTAAAATTTGACTGAGATATGAGCGTTTATAATGTTGGAACATTTACATCGATAACTCGAAACAAATTACACCATTAGATAGGAAATTGAATGGCGAACAGGGTAGGTTTGGTTCGGTTAGGTTAGGTGAACTTTTTTTTTTTTTTGTATGAGATATGAGCGTTTATAATGTTGGTACGTTTACATCGATTTCTCAAAAACTAGTTGATTTATTTAAAAAAATTACACCGTTAGATAGAAAATTGAACGGCGAATCTAAAACTATATCAATATTGAAGATTGGTTAACATTTGACTGAGATATGAGCGTTTATAATGTTGGAACATTTACATCGATAACTCGAAACAAATTACACCATTAGATAGGAAATTGAATGGCGAACAGGGTAGGTTTGGTTCGGTTAGGTTAGGTGAACTTTTTTTTTTTTTTGTATGAGATATGAGCGTTTATAATGTTGGTACGTTTACATCGATTTCTCAAAAACTAGTTGATTTATTTAAAAAAATTACACCGTTAGATAGAAAATTGAACGGCGAATCTAAAACTATATCAATATTGAAGATTGGTTAACATTTGACTGAGATATGAGCGTTTATAATGTTGGAACATTTACATCGATAACTCGAAACAAATTACACCATTAGATAGGAAATTGAATGGCGAACAGGGTAGGTTTGGTTCGGTTAGGTTAGGTGAACTTTTTTTTTTTTTTGTATGAGATATGAGCGTTTATAATGTTGGTACGTTTACATCGATTTCTCAAAAACTAGTTGATTTATTTAAAAAAATTACACCGTTAGATAGAAAATTGAACGGCGAATCTAAAACTATATCAATATTGAAGATTGGTTAACATTTGACTGAGATATGAGCGTTTATAATGTTGGAACATTTACATCGATAACTCGAAACAAATTACACCATTAGATAGGAAATTGAATGGCGAACAGGGTAGGTTTGGTTCGGTTAGGTTAGGTGAACTTTTTTTTTTTTTTGTATGAGATATGAGCGTTTATAATGTTGGTACGTTTACATCGATTTCTCAAAAACTAGTTGATTTATTTAAAAAAATTACACCGTTAGATAGAAAATTGAACGGCGAATCTAAAACTATATCAATATTGAAGATTGGTTAACATTTGACTGAGATATGAGCGTTTATAATGTTGGAACATTTACATCGATAACTCGAAACAAATTACACCATTAGATAGGAAATTGAATGGCGAACAGGGTAGGTTTGGTTCGGTTAGGTTAGGTGAACTTTTTTTTTTTTTTGTATGAGATATGAGCGTTTATAATGTTGGTACGTTTACATCGATTTCTCAAAAACTAGTTGATTTATTTAAAAAAATTACACCGTTAGATAGAAAATTGAACGGCGAATCTAAAACTATATCAATATTGAAGATTGGTTAACATTTGACTGAGATATGAGCGTTTATAATGTTGGTACGTTTACATCGATTTCTCAAAAACTAGTCGATTTATTTAAGAATAATTACACCGTTAGATAGAAAATTGAACGGCGAATCTAAAACTATATCAATATTGAAGATTGGTTAACATTTGACTGAGATATGAGCGTTTATAATGTTGGAACATTTACATCGATAACTCGAAACAAATTACACCATCAGATAGGAAATTGAATGGCGAACAGGGTAGGTTTGGTTCGGTTAGGTTAGGTGAACTTTTTTTTTTTGTTTTTTTTATGAGATATGAGCGTTTATAATGTTGGTACGTTTACATCGATTTCTCAAAAACTAGTCGATTTATTTAAGAATAATTACACCGTTAGATAGAAAATTGAACGGCGAATCTAAAACTATATCAATATTGAAGATTGGTTAACATTTGACTGAGATATGAGCGTTTATAATGTTGGAACATTTACATCGATAACTCGAAACAAATTACACCATCAGATAGGAAATTGAATGGCGAACAGGGTAGGTTTGGTTCGGTTAGGTTAGGTGAACTTTTTTTTTTTGTTTTTTTTATGAGATATGAGCGTTTATAATGTTGGAACGTTTACATCGATTTCTCAAAACTAGTCGATTTATTTAAGAATAATTACACCGTTAGATAGAAAATTGAACGGCGAATCTAAAACTATATCAATATTGAAGATTGGTTAACATTTGACTGAGATATGAGCGTTTATAATGTTGGTACGTTTACATCGATTTCTCAAAAACTAGTTGATTTATTAAAAAAAATTACACAGTTAGATAGAAAATTGAACGGCAAATCTAAAACTATATCAATATTGAAGATTGGTTAACATTTGACTGAGATATGAGCGTTTATAATGTTGGAACATTTACATCGATAACTCGAAACAAATTACACCATTAGATAGGAAATTGAATGGCGAACAGGGTAGGTTTGGTTCGGTTAGGTTAGGTGAACTTTTTTTTTTTTTTTTGTATGAGATATGAGCGTTTATAATGTTGGTACGTTTACATCGATTTCTCAAAAACTAGTTGATTTATTTAAAAAAATTACACAGTTAGATAGAAAATTGAACGGCGAATCTAAAACTATATCAATATTGAAGATTGGTTAACATTTGACTGAGATATGAGCGTTTATAATGTTGGAACATTTACATCGATAACTCGAAACAAATTACACCATTAGATAGGAAATTGAATGGCGAACAGGGTAGGTTTGGTTCGGTTAGGTTAGGTGAACTTTTTTTTTTTTTTTTGTATGAGATATGAGCGTTTATAATGTTGGTACGTTTACATCGATTTCTCAAAAACTAGTTGATTTATTTAAAAAAATTACACAGTTAGATAGAAAATTGAACGGCGAATCTAAAACTATATCAATATTGAAGATTGGTTAAAATTTGACTGAGATATGAGCGTTTATAATGTTGGAACATTTACATCGATAACTCGAAACAAATTACACCATTAGATAGGAAATTGAATGGCGAACAGGGTAGGTTTGGTTCGGTTAGGTTAGGTGAACTTTTTTTTTTTTTTGTATGAGATATGAGCGTTTATAATGTTGGTACGTTTACATCGATTTCTCAAAAACTAGTTGATTTATTTAAAAAAATTACACCGTTAGATAGAAAATTGAACGGCGAATCTAAAACTATATCAATATTGAAGATTGGTTAACATTTGACTGAGATATGAGCGTTTATAATGTTGGAACATTTACATCGATAACTCGAAACAAATTACACCATTAGATAGGAAATTGAATGGCGAACAGGGTAGGTTTGGTTCGGTTAGGTTAGGTGAACTTTTTTTTTTTTTTGTATGAGATATGAGCGTTTATAATGTTGGTACGTTTACATCGATTTCTCAAAAACTAGTTGATTTATTTAAAAAAATTACACCGTTAGATAGAAAATTGAACGGCGAATCTAAAACTATATCAATATTGAAGATTGGTTAACATTTGACTGAGATATGAGCGTTTATAATGTTGGAACATTTACATCGATAACTCGAAACAAATTACACCATTAGATAGGAAATTGAATGGCGAACAGGGTAGGTTTGGTTCGGTTAGGTTAGGTGAACTTTTTTTTTTTTTTGTATGAGATATGAGCGTTTATAATGTTGGTACGTTTACATCGATTTCTCAAAAACTAGTTGATTTATTTAAAAAAATTACACCGTTAGATAGAAAATTGAACGGCGAATCTAAAACTATATCAATATTGAAGATTGGTTAACATTTGACTGAGATATGAGCGTTTATAATGTTGGTACGTTTACATCGATTTCTCAAAAACTAGTCGATTTATTTAAGAATAATTACACCGTTAGATAGAAAATTGAACGGCGAATCTAAAACTATATCAATATTGAAGATTGGTTAACATTTGACTGAGATATGAGCGTTTATAATGTTGGAACATTTACATCGATAACTCGAAACAAATTACACCATCAGATAGGAAATTGAATGGCGAACAGGGTAGGTTTGGTTCGGTTAGGTTAGGTGAACTTTTTTTTTTTGTTTTTTTTATGAGATATGAGCGTTTATAATGTTGGAACGTTTACATCGATTTCTCAAAACTAGTCGATTTATTTAAGAATAATTACACCGTTAGATAGAAAATTGAACGGCGAATCTAAAACTATATCAATATTGAAGATTGGTTAACATTTGACTGAGATATGAGCGTTTATAATGTTGGTACGTTTACATCGATTTCTCAAAAACTAGTTGATTTATTTAAAAAAATTACACCGTTAGATAGAAAATTGAACGGCAAATCTAAAACTATATCAATATTGAAGATTGGTTAACATTTGACTGAGATATGAGCGTTTATAATGTTGGAACATTTACATCGATAACTCGAAACAAATTACACCATTAGATAGGAAATTGAATGGCGAACAGGGTAGGTTTGGTTCGGTTAGGTTAGGTGAACTTTTTTTTTTTTTTTTGTATGAGATATGAGCGTTTATAATGTTGGTACGTTTACATCGATTTCTCAAAAACTAGTTGATTTATTTAAAAAAATTACACCGTTAGATAGAAAATTGAACGGCGAATCTAAAACTATATCAATATTGAAGATTGGTTAACATTTGACTGAGATATGAGCGTTTATAATGTTGGTACGTTTACATCGATTTCTCAAAAACTAGTCGATTTATTTAAGAATAATTACACCGTTAGATAGAAAATTGAACGGCGAATCTAAAACTATATCAATATTGAAGATTGGTTAACATTTGACTGAGATATGAGCGTTTATAATGTTGGAACATTTACATCGATAACTCGAAACAAATTACACCATCAGATAGGAAATTGAATGGCGAACAGGGTAGGTTTGGTTCGGTTAGGTTAGGTGAACTTTTTTTTTTTGTTTTTTTTATGAGATATGAGCGTTTATAATGTTGGAACGTTTACATCGATTTCTCAAAACTAGTCGATTTATTTAAGAATAATTACACCGTTAGATAGAAAATTGAACGGCGAATCTAAAACTATATCAATATTGAAGATTGGTTAACATTTGACTGAGA
Source organism: Pieris brassicae (assembly GCF_905147105.1). Classification (NCBI taxonomy): domain Eukaryota; kingdom Metazoa; phylum Arthropoda; class Insecta; order Lepidoptera; family Pieridae; genus Pieris; species Pieris brassicae. Next base: position 22,649 of record NW_025575944.1, read on the forward strand.
TATGAGCGTTTATAATGTTGGTACGTTTACATCGATTTCTCAAAAACTAGTTGATTTATTTAAAAAAATTACACCGTTAGATAGAAAATTGAACGGCAAATCTAAAACTATATCAATATTGAAGATTGGTTAACATTTGACTGAGATATGAGCGTTTATAATGTTGGAACATTTACATCGATAACTCGAAACAAATTACACCATTAGATAGGAAATTGAATGGCGAACAGGGTAGGTTTGGTTCGGTTAGGTTAGGTGAACTTTTTTTTTTTTTTTTGTATGAGATATGAGCGTTTATAATGTTGGTACGTTTACATCGATTTCTCAAAAACTAGTTGATTTATTTAAAAAAATTACACAGTTAGATAGAAAATTGAACGGCGAATCTAAAACTATATCAATATTGAAGATTGGTTAACATTTGACTGAGATATGAGCGTTTATAATGTTGGAACATTTACATCGATAACTCGAAACAAATTACACCATTAGATAGGAAATTGAATGGCGAACAGGGTAGGTTTGGTTCGGTTAGGTTAGGTGAACTTTTTTTTTTTTTTTTTGTATGAGATATGAGCGTTTATAATGTTGGTACGTTTACATCGATTTCTCAAAAACTAGTTGATTTATTTAAAAAAATTACACAGTTAGATAGAAAATTGAACGGCGAATCTAAAACTATATCAATATTGAAGATTGGTTAACATTTGACTGAGATATGAGCGTTTATAATGTTGGAACATTTACATCGATAACTCGAAACAAATTACACCATTAGATAGGAAATTGAATGGCGAACAGGGTAGGTTTGGTTCGGTTAGGTTAGGTGAACTTTTTTTTTTTTTTGTATGAGATATGAGCGTTTATAATGTTGGTACGTTTACATCGATTTCTCAAAAACTAGTTGATTTATTTAAAAAAATTACACCGTTAGATAGAAAATTGAACGGCGAATCTAAAACTATATCAATATTGAAGATTGGTTAACATTTGACTGAGATATGAGCGTTTATAATGTTGGAACATTTACATCGATAACTCGAAACAAATTACACCATTAGATAGGAAATTGAATGGCGAACAGGGTAGGTTTGGTTCGGTTAGGTTAGGTGAACTTTTTTTTTTTTTTTTGTATGAGATATGAGCGTTTATAATGTTGGTACGTTTACATCGATTTCTCAAAAACTAGTTGATTTATTTAAAAAAATTACACAGTTAGATAGAAAATTGAACGGCGAATCTAAAACTATATCAATATTGAAGATTGGTTAACATTTGACTGAGATATGAGCGTTTATAATGTTGGTACGTTTACATCGATTTCTCAAAAACTAGTTGATTTATTTAAAAAAATTACACCGTTAGATAGAAAATTGAACGGCGAATCTAAAACTATATCAATATTGAAGATTGGTTAACATTTGACTGAGATATGAGCGTTTATAATGTTGGTACGTTTACATCGATTTCTCAAAAACTAGTCGATTTATTTAAGAATAATTACACCGTTAGATAGAAAATTGAACGGCGAATCTAAAACTATATCAATATTGAAGATTGGTTAACATTTGACTGAGATATGAGCGTTTATAATGTTGGAACATTTACATCGATAACTCGAAACAAATTACACCATCAGATAGGAAATTGAATGGCGAACAGGGTAGGTTTGGTTCGGTTAGGTTAGGTGAACTTTTTTTTTTTGTTTTTTTTATGAGATATGAGCGTTTATAATGTTGGAACATTTACATCGATAACTCGAAACAAATTACACCATTAGATAGGAAATTGAATGGCGAACAGGGTAGGTTTGGTTCGGTTAGGTTAGGTGAACTTTTTTTTTTTTTTTTGTATGAGATATGAGCGTTTATAATGTTGGTACGTTTACATCGATTTCTCAAAAACTAGTTGATTTATTTAAAAAAATTACACAGTTAGATAGAAAATTGAACGGCGAATCTAAAACTATATCAATATTGAAGATTGGTTAACATTTGACTGAGATATGAGCGTTTATAATGTTGGTACGTTTACATCGATTTCTCAAAAACTAGTTGATTTATTTAAGAATAATTACACCGTTACATAGAAAATTGAACAACGAATCTAAAACTATATCAATATTGAAGATTGGTTAACATTTGACTGAGACATGAGCGTTTATAATGTTGGTACGTTTACATCGATTTCTCAAAAACTAGTTGATTTATTTAAAAAAATTACACAGTTACATAGAAAATTGAACAATGAATCTAAAACTATATCAATATTGAAGATTGGTTAACATTTGACTGAGATATGAGCGTTTATAATGTTGGAACATTTACATCGATAACTCGAAACAAATTACACCATTAGATAGGAAATTGAATGGCGAACAGGGTAGGTTTGGTTCGGTAGGGTTAGGTGAACTTTTTTTTTTTTTTTTTTTTATGAGATATGAGCGTTTATAATGTTGGTACGTTTACATCGATTTCTCAAAAACTAGTCGATTTATTTTAAAAAAATTACACCCTTAAATAGAAAATTGAACGGCAAATCTAAAACTATATCAATATTGAAGATTGGTTAACATTTGACTGAGATATGAGCGTTTATAATGTTGGTACGTTTACATCGATTTCTCAAAAACTAGTTGATTTATTTAAAAAAATTACACAGTTAGATAGAAAATTGAACGGTGAATCTTAAACTATATCAATATTGAAGATTGGTTAACATTTGACTGAGATATGAGCGTTTATAATGTTGGACCATTTACATCGATAACTCGAAACAAATTACACCATTAGATAGGAAATTGAATGGCGAACAGGGTAGATTTGGTTCGTTTAGGTTAGGTGAACTTTTTTTTTTTTTTTTTTTTTAATGAGATATGAGCGTTTATAATGTTGGAACGTTTACATCGATTTCTCAAAAACTAGTCGATTTATTTTAAAAAAATTACACCCTTAAATAGAAAATTGAACGGCGAATCTAAAACTATATCAATATTGAAGATTGGTTAACATTTGACTGAGATATGAGCGTTTATAATGTTGGAACATTTACATCGATAACTCGAAACAAATTACACCATTAGATAGGAAATTGAATGGCGAACAGGGTAGGTTTGGTTCGGTTAGGTTAGGTGAACTTTTTTTTTTTTTTTTGTATGAGATATGATCGTTTATAATGTTGGTACGTTTACATCGATTTCTCAAAAACTAGTTGATTTATTTAAAAAAATTACACAGTTAGATAGAAAATTGAACGGCGAATCTAAAACTATATCAATATTGAAGATTGGTTAACATTTGACTGAGATATGAGCGTTTATAATGTTGGAACATTTACATCGATAACTCGAAACAAATTACACCATTAGATAGGAAATTGAATGGCGAACAGGGTAGGTTTGGTTCGGTTAGGTTAGGTGAACTTTTTTTTTTTTTTTTTGTATGAGATATGAGCGTTTATAATGTTGGTACGTTTACATCGATTTCTCAAAAACTAGTTGATTTATTTAAAAAAATTACACAGTTAGATAGAAAATTGAACGGCGAATCTAAAACTATATCAATATTGAAGATTGGTTAACATTTGACTGAGATATGAGCGTTTATAATGTTGGTACGTTTACATCGATTTCTCAAAAACTAGTTGATTTATTTAAAAAAATTACACCGTTAGATAGAAAATTGAACGGCGAATCTAAAACTATATCAATATTGAAGATTGGTTAACATTTGACTGAGATATGAGCGTTTATAATGTTGGTACGTTTACATCGATTTCTCAAAAACTAGTCGATTTATTTAAGAATAATTACACCGTTAGATAGAAAATTGAACGGCAAATCTAAAACTATATCAATATTGAAGATTGGTTAACATTTGACTGAGATATGAGCGTTTATAATGTTGGAACATTTACATCGATAACTCGAAACAAATTACACCATCAGATAGGAAATTGAATGGCGAACAGGGTAGGTTTGGTTCGGTTAGGTTAGGTGAACTTTTTTTTTTTGTTTTTTTTATGAGATATGAGCGTTTATAATGTTGGAACATTTACATCGATAACTCGAAACAAATTACACCATTAGATAGGAAATTGAATGGCGAACAGGGTAGGTTTGGTTCGGTTAGGTTAGGTGAACTTTTTTTTTTTTTTTTTTATGAGATATGAGCGTTTATAATGTTGGTACGTTTACATCGATTTCTCAAAAACTAGTTGATTTATTTAAAAAAATTACACAGTTAGATAGAAAATTGAACGGCGAATCTAAAACTATATCAATATTGAAGATTGGTTAACATTTGACTGAGATATGAGCGTTTATAATGTTGGTACGTTTACATCGATTTCTCAAAAACTAGTTGATTTATTTAAGAATAATTACACCGTTACATAGAAAATTGAACAACGAATCTAAAACTATATCAATATTGAAGATTGGTTAACATTTGACTGAGACATGAGCGTTTATAATGTTGGTACGTTTACATCGATTTCTCAAAAACTAGTTGATTTATTTAAAAAAATTACACAGTTACATAGAAAATTGAACAATGAATCTAAAACTATATCAATATTGAAGATTGGTTAACATTTGACTGAGATATGAGCGTTTATAATGTTGGAACATTTACATCGATAACTCGAAACAAATTACACCATTAGATAGGAAATTGAATGGCGAACAGGGTAGGTTTGGTTCGGTAGGGTTAGGTGAACTTTTTTTTTTTTTTTTTTTTATGAGATATGAGCGTTTATAATGTTGGTACGTTTACATCGATTTCTCAAAAACTAGTCGATTTATTTTAAAAAAATTACACCCTTAAATAGAAAATTGAACGGCAAATCTAAAACTATATCAATATTGAAGATTGGTTAACATTTGACTGAGATATGAGCGTTTATAATGTTGGTACGTTTACATCGATTTCTCAAAAACTAGTTGATTTATTTAAAAAAATTACACAGTTAGATAGAAAATTGAACGGTGAATCTTAAACTATATCAATATTGAAGATTGGTTAACATTTGACTGAGATATGAGCGTTTATAATGTTGGAACATTTACATCGATAACTCGAAACAAATTACACCATTAGATAGGAAATTGAATGGCGAACAGGGTAGATTTGGTTCGTTTAGGTTAGGTGAACTTTTTTTTTTTTTTTTTTTTAATGAGATATGAGCGTTTATAATGTTGGAACGTTTACATCGATTTCTCAAAAACTAGTCGATTTATTTTAAAAAAATTACACCCTTAAATAGAAAATTGAACGGCGAATCTAAAACTATATCAATATTGAAGATTGGTTAACATTTGACTGAGATATGAGCGTTTATAATGTTGGAACATTTACATCGATAACTTGAAACAAATTACACCATTAGATAGGAAATTGAATGGCGAACAGGGTAGGTTTGGTTCGGTTAGGTTAGGTGAACTTTTTTTTTTTTTTTTGTATGAGATATGAGCGTTTATAATGTTGGTACGTTTACATCGATTTCTCAAAAACTAGTTGATTTATTTAAAAAAATTACACAGTTAGATAGAAAATTGAACGGCGAATCTAAAACTATATCAATATTGAAGATTGGTTAACATTTGACTGAGATATGAGCGTTTATAATGTTGGAACGTTTACATCGATTTCTCAAAAACTAGTCGATTTATTTTAAAAAAATTACACCCTTAAATAGAAAATTGAACGGCGAATCTAAAACTATATCAATATTGAAGATTGGTTAACATTTGACTGAGATATGAGCGTTTATAATGTTGGAACATTTACATCGATAACTCGAAACAAATTACACCATTAGATAGGAAATTGAATGGCGAACAGGGTAGGTTTGGTTCGGTTAGGTTAGGTGAACTTTTTTTTTTTTTTTTTTATGAGATATGAGCGTTTATAATGTTGGTACGTTTACATCGATTTCTCAAAAACTAGTTGATTTATTTAAAAAAATTACACAGTTAGATAGAAAATTGAACGGCGAATCTAAAACTATATCAATATTGAAGATTGGTTAACATTTGACTGAGATATGAGCGTTTATAATGTTGGTACGTTTACATCGATTTCTCAAAAACTAGTTGATTTATTTAAAAAAATTACACCGTTAGATAGAAAATTGAACGGCGAATCTAAAACTATATCAATATTGAAGATTGGTTAACATTTGACTGAGATATGAGCGTTTATAATGTTGGAACATTTACATCGATAACTCGAAACAAATTACACCATTAGATAGGAAATTGAATGGCGAACAGGGTAGGTTTGGTTCGGTTAGGTTAGGTGAACTTTTTTTTTTTTTT
>NW_025575945.1:0-28936 GCF_905147105.1 Pieris brassicae
TCTACATACAGTTATTCGTTTCATAACGATTAACTAAATCATGGGAGTTACACTCCGAGAGCATAGCCAGACGTAGGCACTCCTCTTCTACATACAGTTATTCGTTCATAACGATTAACTAAATCATGGGAGTTACACTCCGAGAGCATAGCCAGACTTAGGCACTCTCTTCTACATACAGTTATTCGTTTCATAACGATTAACTAAATCATGGAGTTACACTCCGAGAGCATAGCCAGACGCAGGCACTCTCTTCTACATACAGTTATTCGTTTCATAACGATTAACTAAATCATGGGAGTTACACTCCGAGAGCATAGCCAGACGCAGGCACTCTCTTCTACATACAGTTATTCGTTTCATAACGATTAACTAAATCATGGGAGTTACACTCCGAGAGCATACATAGCCAGACGCAGGCACTCTCTTCTACATACAGTTATTCGTTTCATAACGATTAACTAAATCATGGGAGTTACACTCCGAGAGCATAGCCAGACGCAGGCACTCTCTTCTACATACAGTTATTCGTTTCATAACGATTAACTAAATCATGGGAGTTACACTCCGAGAGCATAGCCAGACGCAGGCACTCTCTTCTACATACAGTTATTCGTTTCATAACGATTAACTAAATCATGGGAGTTACACTCCGAGAGCATACATAGCTAGACGTAGGCACTCTCTTCTACATACAGTTATTCGTTTCATAACGATTAACTAAATCATGGGAGTTACACTCCGAGAGCATAGCCAGACGCAGGCACTCTCTTCTACATACAGTTATTCGTTTCATAACGATTAACTAAATCATGGGAGTTACACACCGAGAGCATAGCCAGACCGCAGGCACTCTCTTCTACATACAGTTATTCGTTTCATAACGATTAACTAAATCATGGGAGTTACACTCCGAGAGCATACATAGCCAGACGTAGGCACTCTCTTCTACATACAGTTATCGTTTCATAACGATTAACTAAATCATGGGAGTTACACTCCGAGAGCATACATAGCTAGACGTAGGCACTCTCTTCTACATACAGTTATTCGTTTCATAACGATTAACTAAATCATGGGAGTTACACTCCGAGAGCATAGCCAGACGCAGGCACTCTCTTCTACATACAGTTATTCGTTTCATAACGATTAACTAAATCATGGGAGTTACACTCCGAGAGCATATACAGACGTAGGCACTCTCTTCTACATACAGTTATTCGTTTCATAACGATTAACTAAATCATGGGAGTTACACTCCGAGAGCATAGCCAGACGCAGGCACTCTCTTCTACATACAGTTATTCGTTTCATAACGATTAACTAAATCATGGGAGTTACACTCCGAGAGCATACATAGCTAGACGTAGGCACTCTCTTCTACATACAGTTATTCGTTTCATAACGATTAACTAAATCATGGGAGTTACACTCCGAGAGCATAGCCAGACGCAGGCACTCTCTTCTACATACAGTTATTCGTTTCATAACGATTAACTAAATCATGGGAGTTACACTCCAAAAGCATAGCCAGACGCAGGCACTCTCTTCTACATACAGTTATTCGTTTCATAACGATTAACTAAATCATGGGAGTTACACTCCGAGAGCATAGCCAGACGCAGGCACTTTCTTCTACATACAGTTATTCGTTTCATAACGATTAACTAAATCATGGGAGTTACACTCCGAGAGCATACATAGCCAGAGGTAGGCACTCTCTTCTACATACAGTTATTCGTTTCATAACGATTAACTAAACCATGGGAGTTACACTCCGAGAGCATAGCCAGACGCAGGCACTCTCTTCTACATACAGTTATTCGTTTCATAACGATTAACTAAATCATGGGAGTTACACTCCGAGAGCATAGCCAGACGCAGGCACTCTCTTCTACATACAGTTATTCGTTTCATAACGATTAACTAAATCATGGGAGTTACACTCCGAGAGCATACATAGCCAGACGTAGGCACTCTCTTCTACATACAGTTATTCGTTACATAACGATTAACTAAATCATGGGAGTTACACTCCGAGAGCATAGCCAGACGCAGGCACTCTCTTCTACATACAGTTATTCGTTTCATAACGATTAACTAAATCATGGGAGTTACACTCCGAGAGCATACATAGCTAGACGTAGGCACTCTCTTCTACATACAGTTATTCGTTTCATAACGATTAACTAAATCATGGGAGTTACACTCCGAGAGCATAGCCAGACGCAGGCACTCTCTTCTACATACAGTTATTCGTTTCATAACGATTAACTAAATCATGGGAGTTACACTCCGAGAGCATACATAGCCAGAGGTAGGCACTCTCTTCTACATACAGTTATTCGTTTCATAACGATTAACTAAATCATGGGAGTTACACTCCGAGAGCATAGCCAGACGCAGGCACTCTCTTCTACATACAGTTATTCGTTTCATAACGATTAACTAAATCATGGGAGTTACACTCCGAGAGCATAGCCAGACGCAGGCACTCTCTTCTACATACAGTTATTCGTTTCATAACGATTAACTAAATCATGGGAGTTACACTCCGAGAGCATACATAGCCAGACGTAGGCACTCTCTTCTACATACAGTTATTCGTTTCATAACGATTAACTAAATCATGGGAGTTACACTCCGAGAGCATACATAGCCAGACGTAGGCACTCTCTTCTACATACAGTTATTCGTTTCATAACGATTAACTAAATCATGGGAGTTACACTCCGAGAGCATAGCCAGATGCAGGCACTCTCTTCTACATACAGTTATTCGTTTCATAACGATTAACTAAATCATGGGAGTTACACTCCGAGAGCATACATAGCCAGACGTAGGCACTCTCTTCTACATACAGTTATTCGTTTCATAACGATTAACTAAATCATGGGAGTTACACTCCGAGAGCATACATAGCCAGACGTAGGCACTCTCTTCTACATACAGTTATTCGTTTCATAACGATTAACTAAATCATGGGAGTTACACTCCGAGAGCATACATAGCTAGACGTAGGCACTCTCTTCTACATACAGTTATTCGTTTCATAACGATTAACTAAATCATGGGAGTTACACTCCGAGAGCATAGCCAGACGCAGGCACTCTCTTCTACATACAGTTATTCGTTTCATAACGATTAACTAAATCATGGGAGTTACACTCCGAGAGCATACATAGCCAGACGTAGGCACTCTCTTCTACATACAGTTATTCGTTTCATAACGATTAACTAAATCATGGGAGTTACACTCCGAGAGCATAGCCAGACGCAGGCACTCTCTTCTACATACAGTTATTCGTTTCATAACGATTAACTAAATCATGGGAGTTACACTCCGAGAGCATACATAGCCAGAGGTAGGCACTCTCTTCTACATACAGTTATTCGTTTCATAACGATTAACTAAATCATGGGAGTTACACTCCGAGAGCATAGCCAGATGCAGGCACTCTCTTCTACATACAGTTATTCGTTTCATAACGATTACCTAAATCATGGGAGTTACACTCCGAGAGCATAGCCAGACGCAGGCACTCTCTTCTACATACAGTTATTCGTTTCATAACGATTAACTTAATCATGGGAGTTACACTCCGAGAGCATACATAGCCAGACGCAGGCACTCTCTTCTACATACAGTTATTCGTTTCATAACGATTAACTAAATCATGGGAGTTACACTCCGAGAGCATAGCCAGACGTAGGCACTCTCTTCTACATACAGTTATTCGTTTCATAACGATTAACTAAATCATGGGAGTTACACTCCGAGAGCATAGCCAGACGCAGGCACTCTCTTCTACATACAGTTATTCGTTTCATAACGATTAACTAAATCATGGGGGTTACACTCCGAGAGCATAGCCAGACGCAGGCACTCTCTTCTACATACAGTTATTCGTTTCATAACGATTAACTAAATCATGGGAGTTACACTCCGAGTGCATACATAGCCAGACGTAGGCACTCTCTTCTACATACAGTTATTCGTTTCATAACGATTAACTAAATCATGGGAGTTACACTCAGAGAGCATACATAGCCAGACGTAGGCACTCTCTTCTACATACAGTTATTCGTTTCATAACGATTAACTAAATCATGGGAGTTACACTCCGAGAGCATACATAGCCAGACGTAGGCACTCTCTTCTACATACAGTTATTCGTTTCATAACGATTAACTAAATCATGGGAGTTACACTCCGAGAGCATAGCCAGACGCAGGCACTCTCTTCTACATACAGTTATTCGTTTCATAACGATTAACTAAATCATGGGAGTTACACTCCGAGAGCATAGCCAGACGCAGGCACTCTCTTCTACATACAGTTATTCGTTTCATAACGATTAACTAAATCATGGGAGTTACACTCCGAGAGCATAGCCAGACGCAGGCACTCTCTTCTACATACAGTTATTCGTTTCATAACGATTAACTAAATCATGGGAGTTACACTCCGAGAGCATAGCCAGACGCAGGCACTCTCTTCTACATACAGTTATTCGTTTCATAACGATTAACTAAATCATGGGAGTTACACTCCGAGAGCATAGCCAGACGCAGGCACTCTCTTCTACATACAGTTATTCGTTTCATAACGATTAACTAAATCATGGGAGTTACACTCCGAGAGCATACATAGCCAGACGTAGGCACTCTCTTCTACATACAGTTATTCGTTTCATAACGATTAACTAAATCATGGGAGTTACACTCCGAGAGCATAGCCAGACGTAGGCACTCTCTTCTACATACAGTTATTCGTTTCATAACGATTAACTAAATCATGGAAGTTACACTCCGAGAGCATAGCCAGACTTAGGCACTCTCTTCTACATACAGTTATTCGTTTCATAACGATTAACTAAATCATGGGAGTTACACTCCGAGAGCATACATAGCCAGACGTAGGCACTCTCTTCTACATACAGTTATTCGTTTCATAACGATTAACTAAATCATGGGAGTTACACTCCGAGAGCATACATAGCTAGACGTAGGCACTCTCTTCTACATACAGTTATTCGTTTCATAACGATTAACTAAATCATGGGAGTTACACTCCGAGAGCATAGCCAGACGCAGGCACTCTCTTCTACATACAGTTATTCGTTTCATAACGATTAACTAAATCATGGGAGTTACACTCCGAGAGCATAGCCAGACGCAGGCACTCTCTTCTACATACAGTTATTCGTTTCATAACGATTAACTAAATCATGGGAGTTACACTCCGAGAGCATACATAGCCAGACGTAGGCACTCTCTTCTACATACAGTTATTCGTTTCATAACGATTAACTAAATCATGGGAGTTACACTCCGAGAGCATACATAGCTAGACGTAGGCACTCTCTTCTACATACAGTTATTCGTTTCATAACGATTAACTAAATCATGGGAGTTACACTCCGAGAGCATAGCCAGACGCAGGCACTCTCTTCTACATACAGTTATTCGTTTCATAACGATTAACTAAATCATGGGAGTTACACTCCGAGAGCATACATAGCCAGAGGTAGGCACTCTCTTCTACATACAGTTATTCGTTTCATAACGATTAACTAAATCATGGGAGTTACACTCCGAGAGCATACATAGCTAGACGTAGGCACTCTCTTCTACATACAGTTATTCGTTTCATAACGATTAACTAAATCATGGGAGTTACACTCCGAGAGCATAGCCAGACGCAGGCACTCTCTTCTACATACAGTTATTCGTTTCATAACGATTAACTAAATCATGGGAGTTACACTCCGAGAGCATAGCCAGACGCAGGCACTCTCTTCTACATACAGTTATTCGTTTCATAACGATTAACTAAATCATGGGAGTTACACTCCGAGAGCATACATAGCCAGACGTAGGCACTCTCTTCTACATACAGTTATTCGTTTCATAACGATTAACTAAATCATGGGAGTTACACTCCGAGAGCATAGCCAGACGCAGGCACTCTCTTCTACATACAGTTATTCGTTTCATAACGATTAACTAAATCATGGGAGTTACACTCCGAGAGCATACATAGCCAGACGTAGGCACTCTCTTCTACATACAGTTATTCGTTTCATAACGATTAACTAAATCATGGGAGTTACACTCCGAGAGCATACATAGCTAGACGTAGGCACTCTCTTCTACATACAGTTATTCGTTTCATAACGATTAACTAAATCATGGGAGTTACACTCCGAGAGCATAGCCAGACGCAGGCACTCTCTTCTACATACAGTTATTCGTTTCATAACGATTAACTTAATCATGGGAGTTACACTCCGAGAGCATACATAGCCAGACGCAGGCACTCTCTTCTACATACAGTTATTCGTTTCATAACGATTAACTAAATCATGGGAGTTACACTCCGAGAGCATAGCCAGACGTAGGCACTCTCTTCTACATACAGTTATTCGTTTCATAACGATTAACTAAATCATGGGAGTTACACTCCGAGAGCATAGCCAGACGTAGGCACTCTCTTCTACATACAGTTATTCGTTTCATAACGATTAACTAAATCATGGGGGTTACACTCCGAGAGCATAGCCAGACGCAGGCACTCTCTTCTACATACAGTTATTCGTTTCATAACGATTAACTAAATCATGGGAGTTACACTCCGAGTGCATACATAGCCAGACGTAGGCACTCTCTTCTACATACAGTTATTCGTTTCATAACGATTAACTAAATCATGGGAGTTACACTCAGAGAGCATACATAGCCAGACGTAGGCACTCTCTTCTACATACAGTTATTCGTTTCATAACGATTAACTAAATCATGGGAGTTACACTCCGAGAGCATACATAGCCAGACGTAGGCACTCTCTTCTACATACAGTTATTCGTTTCATAACGATTAACTAAATCATGGGAGTTACACTCCGAGAGCATAGCCAGACGCAGGCACTCTCTTCTACATACAGTTATTCGTTTCATAACGATTAACTAAATCATGGGAGTTACACTCCGAGAGCATAGCCAGACGCAGGCACTCTCTTCTACATACAGTTATTCGTTTCATAACGATTAACTAAATCATGGGAGTTACACTCCGAGAGCATAGCCAGACGCAGGCACTTTCTTCTACATACAGTTATTCGTTTCATAACGATTAACTAAATCATGGGAGTTACACTCCGAGAGCATAGCCAGACGCAGGCACTCTCTTCTACATACAGTTGTTCGTTTCATAACGATTAACTAAACCATGGGAGTTACACTCCGAGAGCATAGCCAGACGCAGGCACTCTCTTCTACATACAGTTATTCGTTTCATAACGATTAACTAAATCATGGGAGTTACACTCCGAGAGCATAGCCAGACGCAGGCACTCTCTTCTACATACAGTTATTCGTTTCATAACGATTAACTAAATCATGGGAGTTACACTCCGAGAGCATACATAGCCAGACGTAGGCACTCTCTTCTACATACAGTTATTCGTTTCATAACGATTAACTAAATCATGGGAGTTACACTCCGAGAGCATAGCCAGACGCAGGCACTCTCTTCTACATACAGTTATTCGTTTCATAACGATTAACTAAATCATGGGAGTTACACTCCGAGAGCATACATAGCTAGACGTAGGCACTCTCTTCTACATACAGTTATTCGTTTCATAACGATTAACTAAATCATGGGAGTTACACTCCGAGAGCATAGCCAGACGCAGGCACTCTCTTCTACATACAGTTATTCGTTTCATAACGATTAACTAAATCATGGGAGTTACACTCCGAGAGCATAGCCAGACGCAGGCACTCTCTTCTACATACAGTTATTCGTTTCATAACGATTAACTAAATCATGGGAGTTACACTCCGAGAGCATAGCCAGACGCAGGCACTCTCTTCTACATACAGTTATTCGTTTCATAACGATTAACTAAATCATGGGAGTTACACTCCGAGAGCATACATAGCCAGACGTAGGCACTCTCTTCTACATACAGTTATTCGTTTCATAACGATTAACTAAATCATGGGAGTTACACTCCGAGAGCATACATAGCCAGACGTAGGCACTCTCTTCTACACACAGTTATTCGTTTCATAACGATTAACTAAATCATGGGAGTTACACTCCGAGAGCATAGCCAGATGCAGGCACTCTCTTCTACATACAGTTATTCGTTTCATAACGATTAACTAAATCATGGGAGTTACACTCCGAGAGCATACATAGCCAGACGTAGGCACTCTCTTCTACATACAGTTATTCGTTTCATAACGATTAACTAAATCATGGGAGTTACACTCCGAGAGCATACATAGCCAGACGTAGGCACTCTCTTCTACATACAGTTATTCGTTTCATAACGATTAACTAAATCATGGGAGTTACACTCCGAGAGCATACATAGCTAGACGTAGGCACTCTCTTCTACATACAGTTATTCGTTTCATAACGATTAACTAAATCATGGGAGTTACACTCCGAGAGCATAGCCAGACGCAGGCACTCTCTTCTACATACAGTTATTCGTTTCATAACGATTAACTAAATCATGGGAGTTACACTCCGAGAGCATACATAGCCAGACGTAGGCACTCTCTTCTACATACAGTTATTCGTTTCATAACGATTAACTAAATCATGGGAGTTACACTCCGAGAGCATAGCCAGACGCAGGCACTCTCTTCTACATACAGTTATTCGTTTCATAACGATTAACTAAATCATGGGAGTTACACTCCGAGAGCATACATAGCTAGACGTAGGCACTCTCTTCTACATACAGTTATTCGTTTCATAACGATTAACTAAATCATGGGAGTTACACTCCGAGAGCATAGCCAGACGCAGGCACTCTCTTCTACATACAGTTATTCGTTTCATAACGATTAACTAAATCATGGGAGTTACACTCCGAGAGCATACATAGCCAGAGGTAGGCACTCTCTTCTACATACAGTTATTCGTTTCATAACGATTAACTAAATCATGGGAGTTACACTCCGAGAGCATAGCCAGACGCAGGCACTCTCTTCTACATACAGTTATTCGTTTCATAACGATTAACTAAATCATGGGAGTTACACTCCGAGAGCATAGCCAGACGCAGGCACTCTCTTCTACATACAGTTATTCGTTTCATAACGATTAACTAAATCATGGGAGTTACACTCCGAGAGCATACATAGCCAGACGTAGGCACTCTCTTCTACATACAGTTATTCGTTTCATAACGATTAACTAAATCATGGGAGTTACACTCCGAGAGCATAGCCAGACGCAGGCACTCTCTTCTACATACAGTTATTCGTTTCATAACGATTAACTAAATCATGGGAGTTACACTCCGAGAGCATACATAGCTAGACGTAGGCACTCTCTTCTACATACAGTTATTCGTTTCATAACGATTAACTAAATCATGGGAGTTACACTCCGAGAGCATACATAGCTAGACGTAGGCACTCTCTTCTACATACAGTTATTCGTTTCATAACGATTAACTAAATCATGGGAGTTACACTCCGAGAGCATAGCCAGACGCAGGCACTCTCTTCTACATACAGTTATTCGTTTCATAACGATTAACTAAATCATGGGAGTTACACTCCGAGAGCATACATAGCCAGAGGTAGGCACTCTCTTCTACATACAGTTATTCGTTTCATAACGATTAACTAAATCATGGGAGTTACACTCCGAGAGCATAGCCAGACGCAGGCACTCTCTTCTACATACAGTTATTCGTTTCATAACGATTAACTAAATCATGGGAGTTACACTCCGAGAGCATAGCCAGACGCAGGCACTCTCTTCTACATACAGTTATTCGTTTCATAACGATTAACTAAATCATGGGAGTTACACTCCGAGAGCATACATAGCCAGACGTAGGCACTCTCTTCTACATACAGTTATTCGTTTCATAACGATTAACTAAATCATGGGAGTTACACTCCGAGAGCATACATAGCCAGACGTAGGCACTCTCTTCTACATACAGTTATTCGTTTCATAACGATTAACTAAATCATGGGAGTTACACTCCGAGAGCATAGCCAGATGCAGGCACTCTCTTCTACATACAGTTATTCGTTTCATAACGATTAACTAAATCATGGGAGTTACACTCCGAGAGCATACATAGCCAGACGTAGGCACTCTCTTCTACATACAGTTATTCGTTTCATAACGATTAACTAAATCATGGGAGTTACACTCCGAGAGCATACATAGCCAGACGTAGGCACTCTCTTCTACATACAGTTATTCGTTTCATAACGATTAACTAAATCATGGGAGTTACACTCCGAGAGCATACATAGCTAGACGTAGGCACTCTCTTCTACATACAGTTATTCGTTTCATAACGATTAACTAAATCATGGGAGTTACACTCCGAGAGCATAGCCAGACGCAGGCACTCTCTTCTACATACAGTTATTCGTTTCATAACGATTAACTAAATCATGGGAGTTACACTCCGAGTGCATACATAGCCAGACGTAGGCACTCTCTTCTACATACAGTTATTCGTTTCATAACGATTAACTAAATCATGGGAGTTACACTCAGAGAGCATACATAGCCAGACGTAGGCACTCTCTTCTACATACAGTTATTCGTTTCATAACGATTAACTAAATCATGGGAGTTACACTCCGGGAGCATACATAGCCAGACGTAGGCACTCTCTTCTACATACAGTTATTCGTTTCATAACGATTAACTTAATCATGGGAGTTACACTCCGAGAGCATAGCCAGACGCAGGCACTCTCTTCTACATACAGTTATTCGTTTCATAACGATTAACTAAATCATGGGAGTTACACTCCGAGAGCATAGCCAGACGCAGGCACTCTCTTCTACATACAGTTATTCGTTTCATAACGATTAACTAAATCATGGGAGTTACACTCCGAGAGCATACATAGCTAGACGTAGGCACTCTCTTCTACATACAGTTATTCGTTTCATAACGATTAACTAAATCATGGGAGTTACACTCCGAGAGCATAGCCAGACGCAGGCACTCTCTTCTACATACAGTTATTCGTTTCATAACGATTAACTAAATCATGGGAGTTACACTCCGAGAGCATAGCCAGACTTAGGCACTCTCTTCTACATACAGTTATTCGTTTCATAACGATTAACTAAATCATGGGAGTTACACTCCGAGAGCATACATAGCCAGACGTAGGCACTCTCTTCTACATACAGTTATTCGTTTCATAACGATTAACTTAATCATGGGAGTTACACTCCGAGAGCATAGCCAGACGCAGGCACTCTCTTCTACATACAGTTATTCGTTTCATAACGATTAACTAAATCATGGGAGTTACACTCCGAGAGCATACATAGCTAGACGTAGGCACTCTCTTCTACATACAGTTATTCGTTTCATAACGATTAACTAAATCATGGGAGTTACACTCCGAGAGCATAGCCAGACGCAGGCACTCTCTTCTACATACAGTTATTCGTTTCATAACGATTAACTAAATCATGGGAGTTACACTCCGAGAGCATAGCCAGACGCAGGCACTCTCTTCTACATACAGTTATTCGTTTCATAACGATTAACTAAATCATGGGAGTTACACTCCGAGAGCATAGCCAGACGCAGGCACTCTCTTCAACATACAGTTATTCGTTTCATAACGATTAACTAAATCATGGGAGTTACACTCCGAGAGCATACATAGCCAGACGTAGGCACTCTCTTCTACATACAGTTATTCGTTTCATAACGATTAACTAAATCATGGGAGTTACACTCTGAGAGCATAGCCAGACGCAGGCACTCTCTTCTACATACAGTTATTCGTTTCATAACGATTAACTAAATCATGGGAGTTACACTCCGAGAGCATACATAGCCAGACGTAGGCACTCTCTTCTACATACAGTTATTCGTTTCATAACGATTAACTAAATCATGGGAGTTACACTCCGAGAGCATAGCCAGACGCAGGCACTCTCTTCTACATACAGTTATTCGTTTCATAACGATTAACTAAATCATGGGAGTTACACTCCGAGTGCATACATAGCCAGACGTAGGCACTCTCTTCTACATACAGTTATTCGTTTCATAACGATTAACTAAATCATGGGAGTTACACTCAGAGAGCATACATAGCCAGACGTAGGCACTCTCTTCTACATACAGTTATTCGTTTCATAACGATTAACTAAATCATGGGAGTTACACTCCGAGAGCATACATAGCCAGACGTAGGCACTCTCTTCTACATACAGTTATTCGTTTCATAACGATTAACTTAATCATGGGAGTTACACTCCGAGAGCATAGCCAGACGCAGGCACTCTCTTCTACATACAGTTATTCGTTTCATAACGATTAACTAAATCATGGGAGTTACACTCCGAGAGCATAGCCAGACGCAGGCACTCTCTTCTACATACAGTTATTCGTTTCATAACGATTAACTAAATCATGGGAGTTACACTCCGAGAGCATAGCCAGACGCAGGCACTCTCTTCTACATACAGTTATTCGTTTCATAACGATTAACTAAATCATGGGAGTTACACTCCGAGAGCATAGCCAGACGCAGGCACTCTCTTCTACATACAGTTATTCGTTTCATAACGATTAACTAAATCATGGGAGTTACACTCCGAGAGCATAGCCAGACGCAGGCACTCTCTTCTACATACAGTTATTCGTTTCATAACGATTAACTAAATCATGGGAGTTACACTCCGAGAGCATAGCCAGACGCAGGCACTCTCTTCTACATACAGTTATTCGTTTCATAACGATTAACTAAATCATGGGAGTTACACTCCGAGAGCATAGCCAGACGCAGGCACTCTCTTCTACATACAGTTATTCGTTTCATAACGAATAACTAAATCATGGGAGTTACACTCCGAGAGCATACATAGCCAGACGTAGGCACTCTCTTCTACATACAGTTATTCGTTTCATAACGATTAACTAAATCATGGGAGTTACACTCCGAGAGCATAGCCAGACGCAGGCACTCTCTTCTACATACAGTTATTCGTTTCATAACGATTAACTAAATCATGGGAGTTACACTCCGAGTGCATACATAGCCAGACGTAGGCACTCTCTTCTACATACAGTTATTCGTTTCATAACGATTAACTAAATCATGGGAGTTACACTCAGAGAGCATACATAGCCAGACGTAGGCACTCTCTTCTACATACAGTTATTCGTTTCATAACGATTAACTAAATCATGGGAGTTACACTCCGAGAGCATACATAGCCAGACGTAGGCACTCTCTTCTACATACAGTTATTCGTTTCATAACGATTAACTTAATCATGGGAGTTACACTCCGAGAGCATAGCCAGACGCAGGCACTCTCTTCTACATACAGTTATTCGTTTCATAACGATTAACTAAATCATGGGAGTTACACTCCGAGAGCATACATAGCTAGACGTAGGCACTCTCTTCTACATACAGTTATTCGTTTCATAACGATTAACTAAATCATGGGAGTTACACTCCGAGAGCATAGCCAGACGCAGGCACTCTCTTCTACATACAGTTATTCGTTTCATAACGATTAACTAAATCATGGGAGTTACACTCCGAGAGCATAGCCAGACGCAGGCACTCTCTTCTACATACAGTTATTCGTTTCATAACGATTAACTAAATCATGGGAGTTACACTCCGAGAGCATAGCCAGACGCAGGCACTCTCTTCAACATACAGTTATTCGTTTCATAACGATTAACTAAATCATGGGAGTTACACTCCGAGAGCATACATAGCCAGACGTAGGCACTCTCTTCTACATACAGTTATTCGTTTCATAACGATTAACTAAATCATGGGAGTTACACTCCGAGAGCATACATAGCCAGACGTAGGCACTCTCTTCTACATACAGTTATTCGTTTCATAACGATTAACTAAATCATGGGAGTTACACTCCGAGAGCATAGCCAGACGCAGGCACTCTCTTCTACATACAGTTATTCGTTTCATAACGATTAACTAAATCATGGGAGTTACACTCCGAGAGCATAGCCAGACGCAGGCACTCTCTTCTACATACAGTTATTCGTTTCATAACGATTAACTAAATCATGGGAGTTACACTCCGAGAGCATAGCCAGACGCAGGCACTCTCTTCTACATACAGTTATTCGTTTCATAACGATTAACTAAATCATGGGAGTTACACTCCGAGAGCATAGCCAGACGCAGGCACTCTCTTCTACATACAGTTATTCGTTTCATAACGATTAACTAAATCATGGGAGTTACACTCCGAGAGCATAGCCAGACGCAGGCACTCTCTTCTACATACAGTTATTCGTTTCATAACGATTAACTAAATCATGGGAGTTACACTCCGAGAGCATACATAGCCAGACGTAGGCACTCTCTTCTACATACAGTTATTCGTTTCATAACGATTAACTAAATCATGGGAGTTACACTCCGAGAGCATAGCCAGACGCAGGCACTCTCTTCTACATACAGTTATTCGTTTCATAACGATTAACTAAATCATGGGAGTTACACTCCGAGTGCATACATAGCCAGACGTAGGCACTCTCTTCTACATACAGTTATTCGTTTCATAACGATTAACTAAATCATGGGAGTTACACTCAGAGAGCATACATAGCCAGACGAAGGCACTCTCTTCTACATACAGTTATTCGTTTCATAACGATTAACTAAATCATGGGAGTTACACTCCGAGAGCATACATAGCCAGACGTAGGCACTCTCTTCTACATACAGTTATTCGTTTCATAACGATTAACTTAATCATGGGAGTTACACTCCGAGAGCATAGCCAGACGCAGGCACTCTCTTCTACATACAGTTATTCGTTTCATAACGATTAACTAAATCATGGGAGTTACACTCCGAGAGCATACATAGCTAGACGTAGGCACTCTCTTCTACATACAGTTATTCGTTTCATAACGATTAACTAAATCATGGGAGTTACACTCCGAGAGCATAGCCAGACGCAGGCACTCTCTTCTACATACAGTTATTCGTTTCATAACGATTAACTAAATCATGGGAGTTACACTCCGAGAGCATAGCCAGACGCAGGCACTCTCTTCTACATACAGTTATTCGTTTCATAACGATTAACTAAATCATGGGAGTTACACTCCGAGAGCATAGCCAGACGCAGGCACTCTCTTCAACATACAGTTATTCGTTTCATAACGATTAACTAAATCATGGGAGTTACACTCCGAGAGCATACATAGCCAGACGTAGGCACTCTCTTCTACATACAGTTATTCGTTTCATAACGATTAACTAAATCATGGGAGTTACACTCCGAGAGCATACATAGCCAGACGTAGGCACTCTCTTCTACATACAGTTATTCGTTTCATAACGATTAACTAAATCATGGGAGTTACACTCCGAGAGCATACATAGCTAGACGTAGGCACTCTCTTCTACATACAGTTATTCGTTTCATAACGATTAACTAAATCATGGGAGTTACACTCCGAGAGCATAGCCAGACGCAGGCACTCTCTTCTACATACAGTTATTCGTTTCATAACGATTAACTAAATCATGGGAGTTACAGTCCGAGTGCATACATAGCCAGACGTAGGCACTCTCTTCTACATACAGTTATTCGTTTCATAACGATTAACTAAATCATGGGAGTTACACTCAGAGAGCATACATAGCCAGACGTAGGCACTCTCTTCTACATACAGTTATTCGTTTCATAACGATTAACTAAATCATGGGAGTTACACTCCGAGAGCATACATAGCCAGACGTAGGCACTCTCTTCTACATACAGTTATTCGTTTCATAACGATTAACTTAATCATGGGTGTTACACTCCGAGAGCATACATAGCTAGACGTAGGCACTCTCTTCTACATACAGTTATTCGTTTCATAACGATTAACTAAATCATGGGAGTTACACTCCGAGAGCATAGCCAGACGCAGGCACTCTCTTCTACATACAGTTATTCGTTTCATAACGATTAACTAAATCATGGGAGTTACACTCCGAGAGCATAGCCAGACGCAGGCACTCTCTTCTACATACAGTTATTCGTTTCATAACGATTAACTAAATCATGGGAGTTACACTCCGAGAGCATAGCCAGACGCAGGCACTCTCTTCAACATACAGTTATTCGTTTCATAACGATTAACTAAATCATGGGAGTTACACTCCGAGAGCATACATAGCCAGACGTAGGCACTCTCTTCTACATACAGTTATTCGTTTCATAACGATTAACTAAATCATGGGAGTTACACTCCGAGAGCATACATAGCCAGACGTAGGCACTCTCTTCTACATACAGTTATTCGTTTCATAACGATTAACTAAATCATGGGAGTTACACTCAGAGAGCATACATAGCCAGACGTAGGCACTCTCTTCTACATACAGTTATTCGTTTCATAACGATTAACTAAATCATGGGAGTTACACTCCGAGAGCATACATAGCCAGACGTAGGCACTCTCTTCTACATACAGTTATTCGTTTCATAACGATTAACTTAATCATGGGAGTTACACTCCGAGAGCATAGCCAGACGCAGGCACTCTCTTCTACATACAGTTATTCGTTTCATAACGATTAACTAAATCATGGGAGTTACACTCCGAGAGCATACATAGCTAGACGTAGGCACTCTCTTCTACATACAGTTATTCGTTTCATAACGAATAACTAAATCATGGGAGTTACACTCCGAGAGCATACATAGCCAGACGTAGGCACTCTCTTCTACATACAGTTATTCGTTTCATAACGATTAACTAAATCATGGGAGTTACACTCCGAGAGCATAGCCAGACGCAGGCACTCTCTTCTACATACAGTTATTCGTTTCATAACGATTAACTAAATCATGGGAGTTACACTCCGAGAGCATAGCCAGACGCAGGCACTCTCTTCAACATACAGTTATTCGTTTCATAACGATTAACTAAATCATGGGAGTTACACTCCGAGAGCATACATAGCCAGACGTAGGCACTCTCTTCTACATACAGTTATTCGTTTCATAACGATTAACTAAATCATGGGAGTTACACTCCGAGAGCATAGCCAGACGTAGGCACTCTCTTCTACATACAGTTATTCGTTTCATAACGATTAACTAAATCATGGGAGTTACACTCCGAGAGCATAGCCAGACTTAGGCACTCTCTTCTACATACAGTTATTCGTTTCATAACGATTAACTAAATCATGGGAGTTACACTCCGAGAGCATACATAGCCAGACGTAGGCACTCTCTTCTACATACAGTTATTCGTTTCATAACGATTAACTAAATCATGAGAGTTACACTCCGAGAGCATACATAGCTAGACGTAGGCACTCTCTTCTACATACAGTTATTCGTTTCATAACGATTAACTAAATCATGGGAGTTACACTCCGAGAGCATAGCCAGACGCAGGCACTCTCTTCTACATACAGTTATTCGTTTCATAACGATTAACTAAATCATGGGAGTTACACTCCGAGAGCATAGCCAGACGCAGGCACTCTCTTCTACATACAGTTATTCGTTTCATAACGATTAACTAAATCATGGGAGTTACACTCCGAGAGCATAGCCAGACGCAGGCACTCTCTTCTACATACAGTTATTCGTTTCATAACGATTAACTAAATCATGGGAGTTACACTCCGAGAGCATAGCCAGACGCAGGCACTCTCTTCTACATACAGTTATTCGTTTCATAACGATTAACTAAATCATGGGAGTTACACTCCGAGTGCATACATAGCCAGACGTAGGCACTCTCTTCTACATACAGTTATTCGTTTCATAACGATTAACTAAATCATGGGAGTTACACTCAGAGAGCATACATAGCCAGACGTAGGCACTCTCTTCTACATACAGTTATTCGTTTCATAACGATTAACTAAATCATGGGAGTTACACTCCGAGAGCATACATAGCCAGACGTAGGCACTCTCTTCTACATACAGTTATTCGTTTCATAACGATTAACTTAATCATGGGAGTTACACTCCGAGAGCATAGCCAGACGCAGGCACTCTCTTCTACATACAGTTATTCGTTTCATAACGATTAACTAAATCATGGGAGTTACACTCCGAGAGCATACATAGCTAGACGTAGGCACTCTCTTCTACATACAGTTATTCGTTTCATAACGATTAACTAAATCATGGGAGTTACACTCCGAGAGCATAGCCAGACGCAGGCACTCTCTTCTACATACAGTTATTCGTTTCATAACGATTAACTAAATCATGGGAGTTACACTCCGAGAGCATAGCCAGACGCAGGCACTCTCTTCTACATACAGTTATTCGTTTCATAACGATTAACTAAATCATGGGAGTTACACTCCGAGAGCATACATAGCCAGACGTAGGCACTGTCTTCTACATACAGTTATTCGTTTCATAACGATTAACTAAATCATGGGAGTTACACTCCGAGAGCATAGCCAGACGCAGGCACTTTCTTCTACATACAGTTATTCGTTTCATAACGATTAACTAAATCATGGGAGTTACACTCCGAGAGCATACATAGCCAGACGTAGGCACTCTCTTCTACATACAGTTGTTCGTTTCATAACGATTAACTAAACCATGGGAGTTACACTCCGAGAGCATAGCCAGACGCAGGCACTCTCTTCTACATACAGTTATTCGTTTCATAACGATTAACTAAATCATGGGAGTTACACTCCGAGAGCATAGCCAGACGCAGGCACTCTCTTCTACATACAGTTATTCGTTTCATAACGATTAACTAAATCATGGGAGTTACACTCCGAGAGCATAGCCAGACGCAGGCACTCTCTTCTACATACAGTTATTCGTTTCATAACGATTAACTAAATCATGGGAGTTACACTGCGAGAGCATAGCCAGACGCAGGCACTCTCTTCTACATACAGTTATTCGTTTCATAACGATTAACTAAATCATGGGAGTTACACTCCAAGAGCATAGCCAGACGCAGGCACTCTCTTCTACATACAGTTATTCGTTTCATAACGATTAACTAAATCATGGGAGTTACACTCCGAGAGCATAGCAAGACGCAGGCACTCTCTTCAACATACAGTTATTCGTTTCATAACGATTAACTAAATCATGGGAGTTACACTCCGAGAGCATAGCCAGACGCAGGCACTCTCTTCTACATACAGTTATTCGTTTCATAACGATTAACTAAATCATGGGAGTTACACTCCGAGAGCATAGCCAGACGCTGGCACTCTCTTCTACATACAGTTATTCGTTTCATAACGATTAACTAAATCATGGGAGTTACACTCCGAGAGCAAAGCCAGACGCAGGCACTCTCTTCTACATACAGTTATTCGTTTCATAACGATTAACTAAATCATGGGAGTTACACTCCGAGAGCATAGCCAGACGCAGGCACTCTCTTCTACATACAGTTATTCGTTTCATAACGATTAACTAAATCATGGGAGTTACACTCCGAGAGCATACATAGCCAGACGTAGGCACTGTCTTCTACATACAGTTATTCGTTTCATAACGATTAACTAAATCATGGGAGTTACACTCCGAGAGCATAGCCAGACGCAGGCACTTTCTTCTACATACAGTTATTCGTTTCATAACGATTAACTAAATCATGGGAGTTACACTCCGAGAGCATAGCCAGACGCAGGCACTCTCTTCTACATACAGTTGTTCGTTTCATAACGATTAACTAAACCATGGGAGTTACACTCCGAGAGCATAGCCAGACGCAGGCACTCTCTTCTACATACAGTTATTCGTTTCATAACGATTAACTAAATCATGGGAGTTACACTCCGAGAGCATAGCCAGACGCAGGCACTCTCTTCTACATACAGTTATTCGTTTCATAACGATTAACTAAATCATGGGAGTTACACTCCGAGAGCATAGCCAGACGCAGGCACTCTCTTCTACATACAGTTATTCGTTTCATAACGATTAACTAAATCATGGGAGTTACACTGCGAGAGCATAGCCAGACGCAGGCACTCTCTTCTACATACAGTTATTCGTTTCATAACGATTAACTAAATCATGGGAGTTACACTCCGAGAGCATACATAGCCAGACGTAGGCACTCTCTTCTACATACAGTTATTCGTTTCATAACGATTAACTTAATCATGGGAGTTACACTCCGAGAGCATAGCCAGACGCAGGCACTCTCTTCTACATACAGTTATTCGTTTCATAACGATTAACTTAATCATGGGAGTTACACTCCGAGAGCATAGCCAGACGCAGGCACTCTCTTCTACATACAGTTATTCGTTTCATAACGATTAACTAAATCATGGGAGTTACACTCCAAGAGCATAGCCAGACGCAGGCACTCTCTTCTACATACAGTTATTCGTTTCATAACGATTAACTAAATCATGGGAGTTACACTCCGAGAGCATAGCCAGACGCAGGCACTCTCTTCTACATACAGTTATTCGTTTCATAACGATTAACTAAATCATGGGAGTTACACTCCGAGAGCATAGCCAGACGCAGGCACTCTCTTCTACATACAGTTATTCGTTTCATAACGATTAACTAAATCATGGGAGTTACACTCCGAGAGCATACATAGCCAGACGTAGGCACTGTCTTCTACATACAGTTATTCGTTTCATAACGATTAACTAAATCATGGGAGTTACACTCCGAGAGCATAGCCAGACGCAGGCACTTTCTTCTACATACAGTTATTCGTTTCATAACGATTAACTAAATCATGGGAGTTACACTCCGAGAGCATAGCCAGACGCAGGCACTCTCTTCTACATACAGTTGTTCGTTTCATAACGATTAACTAAACCATGGGAGTTACACTCCGAGAGCATAGCCAGACGCAGGCACTCTCTTCTACATACAGTTATTCGTTTCATAACGATTAACTAAATCATGGGAGTTACACTCCGAGAGCATAGCCAGACGCAGGCACTCTCTTCTACATACAGTTATTCGTTTCATAACGATTAACTAAATCATGGGAGTTACACTCCGAGAGCATAGCCAGACGCAGGCACTCTCTTCTACATACAGTTATTCGTTTCATAACGATTAACTAAATCATGGGAGTAACACTGCGAGAGCATAGCCAGACGCAGGCACTCTCTTCTACATACAGTTATTCGTTTCATAACGATTAACTAAATCATGGGAGTTACACTCCGAGAGCATACATAGCCAGACGTAGGCACTCTCTTCTACATACAGTTATTCGTTTCATAACGATTAACTTAATCATGGGAGTTACACTCCGAGAGCATAGCCAGACGCAGGCACTCTCTTCTACATACAGTTATTCGTTTCATAACGATTAACTAAATCATGGGAGTTACACTCCAAGAGCATAGCCAGACGCAGGCACTCTCTTCTACATACAGTTATTCGTTTCATAACGATTAACTAAATCATGGGAGTTACACTCCGAGAGCATAGCAAGACGCAGGCACTCTCTTCAACATACAGTTATTCGTTTCATAACGATTAACTAAATCATGGGAGTTACACTCCGAGAGCATAGCCAGACGCAGGCACTCTCTTCTACATACAGTTATTCGTTTCATAACGATTAACTAAATCATGGGAGTTACACTCCGAGAGCATAGCCAGACGCTGGCACTCTCTTCTACATACAGTTATTCGTTTCATAACGATTAACTAAATCATGGGAGTTACACTCCGAGAGCAAAGCCAGACGCAGGCACTCTCTTCTACATACAGTTATTCGTTTCATAACGATTAACTAAATCATGGGAGTTACACTCCGAGAGCATAGCCAGACGTAGGCACTCTCTTCTACATACAGTTATTCGTTTCATAACGATTAACTAAATCATGGGAGTTACACTCCGAGAGCATAGCCAGACGTAGGCACTTTCTTCTACATACAGTTATTCGTTTCATAACGATTAACTAAATCATGGGAGTTACACTCCGAGAGCATAGCCAGACGTAGGCACTCTCTTCTACATACAGTTATTCGTTTCATAACGATTAACTAAATCATGGGAGTTACACTCCGAGAGCATAGCCAGACGCAGGCACTCTCTTCTACATACAGTTATTCGTTTCATAACGATTAACTAAATCATGGGAGTTACACTCCGAGTGCATACATAGCCAGACGTAGGCACTCTCTTCTACATACAGTTATTCGTTTCATAACGATTAACTAAATCATGGGAGTTACACTCAGAGAGCATACATAGCCAGACGTAGGCACTCTCTTCTACATACAGTTATTCGTTTCATAACGATTAACTAAATCATGGGAGTTACACTCCGAGAGCATAGCCAGACGCAGGCACTCTCTTCTACATACAGTTATTCGTTTCATAACGATTAACTAAATAATGGGAGTTACACTCCGAGAGCATAGCCAGACGCAGGCACTCTCTTCTACATACAGTTGTTCGTTTCAGAACGATTAATTAAACCATGGGAGTTACACTCCGAGAGCATAGCCAGACGCAGGCACTCTCTTCTACATACAGTTATTCGTTTCATAACGATTAACTAAATCATGGGAGTTACACTCCGAGAGCATAGCCAGACGCAGGCACTCTCTTCTACATACAGTTATTCGTTTCATAACGATTAACTAAATCATGGGAGTTACACTCCGAGAGCATAGCCAGACGCAGGCACTCTCTTCTATATACAGTTATTCGTTTCATAACGATTAACTAAATCATGGGAGTTACACTCCGAGAGCATACATAGCCAGACGTAGGCACTCTCTTCTACATACAGTTATTCGTTTCATAACGATTAACTAAATCATGGGAGTTACACTCCGAGAGCATAGCCAGACGCAGGCACTCTCTTCTACATACAGTTATTCGTTTCATAACGATTAACTAAATCATGGGAGTTACACTCCGAGAGCATAGCCAGACGCAGGCACTCTCTTCTACATACAGTTGTTCGTTTCAGAACGATTAATTAAACCATGGGAGTTACACTCCGAGAGCATAGCCAGACGCAGGCACTCTCTTCTACATACAGTTATTCGTTTCATAACGATTAACTAAATCATGGGAGTTACACTCCGAGAGCATAGCCAGACGCAGGCACTCTCTTCTACATACAGTTATTCGTTTCATAACGATTAACTAAATCATGGGAGTTACACTCCGAGAGCATAGCCAGACGCAGGCACTCTCTTCTACATACAGTTATTCGTTTCATAACGATTAACTAAATCATGGGAGTTACACTGCGAGAGCATAGCCAGACGCAGGCACTCTCTTCTACATACAGTTATTCGTTTCATAACGATTAACTAAATCATGGGAGTTACACTCAGAGAGCATACATAGCCAGACGTAGGCACTCTCTTCTACATACAGTTATTCGTTTCATAACGATTAACTAAATCATGGGAGTTACACTCCGAGAGCATAGCCAGACGCAGGCACTCTCTTCTACATACAGTTATTCGTTTCATAACGATTAACTAAATCATGGGAGTTACACTCCGAGAGCATAG
Source organism: Pieris brassicae (assembly GCF_905147105.1). Taxonomy (NCBI): domain Eukaryota; kingdom Metazoa; phylum Arthropoda; class Insecta; order Lepidoptera; family Pieridae; genus Pieris; species Pieris brassicae. The sequence continues at coordinate 23,525 of NW_025575945.1, forward strand.
CCAGACGCAGGCACTCTCTTCCACATACAGTTATTCGTTTCATAACGATTAACTAAATCATGGGAGTTACACTCAGAGAGCATACATAGCCAGACGTAGGCACTCTCTTCTACATACAGTTATTCGTTTCATAACGATTAACTAAATCATGGGAGTTACACTCCAAGAGCATACATAGCCAGACGTAGGCACTCTCTTCTACATACAGTTATTCGTTTCATAACGATTAACTAAATAATGGGAGTTACACTCCGAGAGCATAGCCAGACGCAGGCACTCTCTTCTACATACAGTTATTCGTTTCATAACGATTAACTAAATCATGGGAGTTACACTCCGAGAGCATAGCCAGACGCAGGCACTCTCTTCTACATACAGTTATTCGTTTCATAACGATTAACTAAATCATGGGAGTTACACTCCGAGAGCATAGCCAGACGCAGGCACTCTCTTCTACATACAGTTATTCGTTTCATAACGATTAACTAAATCATGGGAGTTACACTCCGAGAGCATAGCCAGACGCAGGCACTCTCTTCAACATACAGTTATTCGTTTCATAACGATTAACTAAATCATGGGAGTTACACTCCGAGAGCATAGCCAGACGCAGGCACTCTCTTCTACATACAGTTGTTCGTTTCATAACGATTAACTAAACCATGGGAGTTACACTCCGAGAGCATAGCCAGACGCAGGCACTCTCTTCTACATACAGTTATTCGTTTCATAACGATTAACTAAATCATGGGAGTTACACTCCGAGAGCAAAGCCAGACGCAGGCACTCTCTTCTACATACAGTTATTCGTTTCATAACGATTAACTAAATCATGGGAGTTACACTCCGAGAGCATAGCCAGACGTAGGCACTCTCTTCTACATACAGTTATTCGTTTCATAACGATTAACTAAATCATGGGAGTTACACTCCGAGAGCATAGCCAGACGTAGGCACTTTCTTCTACATACAGTTATTCGTTTCATAACGATTAACTAAATCATGGGAGTTACACTCCGAGAGCATAGCCAGACGTAGGCACTCTCTTCTACATACAGTTATTCGTTTCATAACGATTAACTAAATCATGGGAGTTACACTCCGAGAGCATAGCCAGACGCAGGCACTCTCTTCTACATACAGTTATTCGTTTCATAACGATTAACTAAATCATGGGAGTTACACTCCAAGAGCATAGCCAGACGCAGGCACTCTCTTCTACATACAGTTATTCGTTTCATAACGATTAACTAAATCATGGGAGTTACACTCCGAGAGCATAGCAAGACGCAGGCACTCTCTTCAACATACAGTTATTCGTTTCATAACGATTAACTAAATCATGGGAGTTACACTCCGAGAGCATAGCCAGACGCAGGCACTCTCTTCTACATACAGTTATTCGTTTCATAACGATTAACTAAATCATGGGAGTTACACTCCGAGAGCATAGCCAGACGCTGGCACTCTCTTCTACATACAGTTATTCGTTTCATAACGATTAACTAAATCATGGGAGTTACACTCCGAGAGCAAAGCCAGACGCAGGCACTCTCTTCTACATACAGTTATTCGTTTCATAACGATTAACTAAATAATGGGAGTTACACTCCGAGAGCATAGCCAGACGCAGGCACTCTCTTCTACATACAGTTATTCGTTTCAAAACGATTAACTAAATCATGGGAGTTACACTCCGAGAGCATAGCCAGACGCAGGCACTCTCTTCTACATACAGTTATTCGTTTCATAACGATTAACTAAATCATGGGAGTTACACTCCGAGAGCATAGCCAGACGCAGGCACTCTCTTCTACATACAGTTATTCGTTTCATAACGATTAACTAAATCATGGGAGTTACACTCCAAGAGCATACATAGCCAGACGTAGGCACTCTCTTCTACATACAGTTATTCGTTTCATAACGATTAACTAAATAATGGGAGTTACACTCCGAGAGCATAGCCAGACGCAGGCACTCTCTTCTACATACAGTTATTCGTTTCATAACGATTAACTAAATCATGGGAGTTACACTCCGAGAGCATAGCCAGACGCAGGCACTCTCTTCTACATACAGTTATTCGTTTCATAACGATTAACTAAATCATGGGAGTTACACTCCGAGAGCATAGCCAGACGCAGGCACTCTCTTCTACATACAGTTATTCGTTTCATAACGATTAACTAAATCATGGGAGTTACACTCCGAGAGCATAGCCAGACGCAGGCACTTTCTTCTACATACAGTTATTCGTTTCATAACGATTAACTAAATCATGGGAGTTACACTCCGAGAGCATAGCCAGACGCAGGCACTCTCTTCTACATACAGTTGTTCGTTTCATAACGATTAACTAAACCATGGGAGTTACACTCCGAGAGCATAGCCAGACGCAGGCACTCTCTTCTACATACAGTTATTCGTTTCATAACGATTAACTAAATCATGGGAGTTACACTCCGAGAGCATAGCCAGACGCAGGCACTCTCTTCTACATACAGTTATTCGTTTCATAACGATTAACTAAATCATGGGAGTTACACTCCGAGAGCATAGCCAGACGCAGGCACTCTCTTCTACATACAGTTATTCGTTTCATAACGATTAACTAAATCATGGGAGTTACACTGCGAGAGCATAGCCAGACGCAGGCACTCTCTTCTACATACAGTTATTCGTTTCATAACGATTAACTAAATCATGGGAGTTACACTCCGAGAGCATACATAGCCAGACGTAGGCACTCTCTTCTACATACAGTTATTCGTTTCATAACGATTAACTTAATCATGGGAGTTACACTCCGAGAGCATAGCCAGACGCAGGCACTCTCTTCTACATACAGTTATTCGTTTCATAACGATTAACTAAATCATGGGAGTTACACTCCAAGAGCATAGCCAGACGCAGGCACTCTCTTCTACATACAGTTATTCGTTTCATAACGATTAACTAAATCATGGGAGTTACACTCCGAGAGCATAGCCAGACGCAGGCACTCTCTTCTACATACAGTTATTCGTTTCATAACGATTAACTAAATCATGGGAGTTACACTCCGAGAGCATAGCCAGACGTAGGCACTCTCTTCTACATACAGTTATTCGTTTCATAACGATTAACTAAATCATGGGAGTTACACTCCGAGAGCATAGCCAGACGTAGGCACTCTCTTCTACATACAGTTATTCGTTTCATAACGATTAACTAAATCATGGGAGTTACACTCCGAGAGCATACATAGCCAGACGTAGGCACTCTCTTCTACATACAGTTATTCGTTTCATAACGATTAACTAAATCATGGGAGTTACACTCCGAGAACATACATAGCTAGACGTAGGCACTCTCTTCTACATACAGTTATTCGTTTCATAACGATTAACTAAATCACGGGAGTTACACTCCGAGAGCATAGCCAGACGCAGGCACTCTCTTCTACATACAGTTATTCGTTTCATAACGATTAACTAAATCATGGGAGTTACACTCCGAGTGCATACATAGCCAGACGTAGGCACTCTCTTCTACATACAGTTATTCGTTTCATAACGATTAACTAAATCATGGGAGTTACACTCAGAGAGCATACATAGCCAGACGTAGGCACTCTCTTCTACATACAGTTATTCGTTTCATAACGATTAACTAAATCATGGGAGTTACACTCCGAGAGCATACATAGCCAGACGTAGGCACTCTCTTCTACATACAGTTATTCGTTTCATAACGATTAACTTAATCATGGGAGTTACACTTCGAGAGCATAGCCAGACGCAGGCACTCTCTTCTACATACAGTTATTCGTTTCATAACGATTAACTAAATCATGGGAGTTACACTCCGAGAGCATAGCCAGACGCAGGCACTCTCTTCTACATACAGTTATTCGTTTCATAACGATTAACTAAATCATGGGAGTTACACTCCGAGTGCATACATAGCCAGACGTAGGCACTCTCTTCTACATACAGTTATTCGTTTCATAACGATTAACTAAATCATGGGAGTTACACTCCGAGAGCATACATAGCCAGACGTAGGCACTCTCTTCTACATACAGTTATTCGTTTCATAACGATTAACTAAATCATGGGAGTTACACTCCGAGAGCATAGCCAGACGCAGGCACTCTCTTCTACATACAGTTATTCGTTTCATAACGATTAACTAAATCATGGGAGTTACACTCCGAGAGCATAGCCAGACGCAGGCACTCTCTTCCACATACAGTTATTCGTTTCATAACGATTAACTAAATCATGGGAGTTACACTCAGAGAGCATACATAGCCAGACGTAGGCACTCTCTTCTACATACAGTTATTCGTTTCATAACGATTAACTAAATCATGGGAGTTTCACTCCAAGAGCATACATAGCCAGACGTAGGCACTCTCTTCTACATACAGTTATTCGTTTCATAACGATTAACTAAATAATGGGAGTTACACTCCGAGAGCATAGCCAGACGCAGGCACTCTCTTCTACATACAGTTATTCGTTTCATAACGATTAACTAAATCATGGGAGTTACACTCCGAGAGCATAGCCAGACGCAGGCACTCTCTTCTACATACAGTTATTCGTTTCATAACGATTAACTAAATCATGGGAGTTACACTCCGAGAGCATAGCCAGACGCAGGCACTCTCTTCTACATACAGTTATTCGTTTCATAACGATTAACTAAATCATGGGAGTTACACTCCGAGAGCATAGCCAGACGCAGGCACTTTCTTCTACATACAGTTATTCGTTTCATAACGATTAACTAAATCATGGGAGTTACACTCCGAGAGCATAGCCAGACGCAGGCACTCTCTTCTACATACAGTTGTTCGTTTCATAACGATTAACTAAACCATGGGAGTTACACTCCGAGAGCATAGCCAGACGCAGGCACTCTCTTCTACATACAGTTATTCGTTTCAATAACGATTAACTAAATCATGGGAGTTACACTCCGAGAGCATAGCCAGACGCAGGCACTCTCTTCTACATACAGTTATTCGTTTCATAACGATTAACTAAATCATGGGAGTTACACTCCGAGAGCATAGCCAGACGCAGGCACTCTCTTCTACATACAGTTATTCGTTTCATAACGATTAACTAAATCATGGGAGTTACACTGCGAGAGCATAGCCAGACGCAGGGCACTCTCTTCTACATACAGTTATTCGTTTCATAACGATTAACTAAATCATGGGAGTTACACTCCGAGAGCATACATAGCCAGACGTAGGCACTCTCTTCTACATACAGTTATTCGTTTCATAACGATTAACTAAATCATGGGAGTTACACTCCGAGAGCATAGCCAGACGCAGGCACTCTCTTCTACATACAGTTATTCGTTTCATAACGATTAACTAAATCATGGGAGTTACACTCCAAGAGAATA
>NW_025575946.1:0-28809 GCF_905147105.1 Pieris brassicae
GCTCTCGGAGTGTAACTCCCATGATTTAGTTAATCGTTATGAAACGAATAACTGTATGTTGAAGAGAGTGCCTGCGTCTGGCTATGCTCTCGGAGTGTAACTCCCATGATTTAGTTAATCGTTATGAAACGAATAACTGTATGTTGAAGAGAGTGCCTGCGTCTGGCTATGCTCTCGGAGTGTAACTCCCATGATTTAGTTAATCGTTATGAAACGAATAACTGTATGTTGAAGAGAGTGCCTGCGTCTGGCTATGCTCTCGGAGTGTAACTCCCATGATTTAGTTAATCGTTATGAAACGAATAACTGTATGTTGAAGAGAGTGCCTGCGTCTGGCTATGCTCTCGGAGTGTAACTCCCATGATTTAGTTAATCGTTATGAAACGAATAACTGTATGTAGAAAAGAGTGCCTGCGTCTGGCTATGCTCTCGGAGTGTAACTCCCATGATTTAGTTAATCGTTATGAAACGAATAACTGTATGTTGAAGAGAGTGCCTGCGTCTGGCTATGCTCTCGGAGTGTAACTCCCATGATTTAGTTAATCGTTATGAAACGAATAACTGTATGTTGAAGAGAGTGCCTGCGTCTGGCTATGCTCTCGGAGTGTAACTCCCATGATTTAGTTAATCGTTATGAAACGAATAACTGTATGTAGAAGAGAGTGCCTGCGTCTGGCTATGCTCTCGGAGTGTAACTCCCATGATTTAGTTAATCGTTATGAAACGAATAACTGTATGTTGAAGAGAGTGCCTGCGTCTGGCTATGCTCTCGGAGTGTAACTCCCATGATTTAGTTAATCGTTATGAAACGAATAACTGTATGTTGAAGAGAGTGCCTGCGTCTGGCTATGCTCTCGGAGTGTAACTCCCATGATTTAGTTAATCGTTATGAAACGAATAACTGTATGTTGAAGAGAGTGCCTGCGTCTGGCTATGCTCTCGGAGTGTAACTCCCATGATTTAGTTAATCGTTATGAAACGAATAACTGTATGTTGAAGAGAGTGCCTGCGTCTGGCTATGCTCTCGGAGTGTAACTCCCATGATTTAGTTAATCGTTATGAAACGAATAACTGTATGTTGAAGAAAGTGCCTGCGTCTGGCTATGCTCTCGGAGTGTAACTCCCATGATTTAGTTAATCGTTATGAAACGAATAACTGTATGTAGAAGAGAGTGCCTACGTCTGGCTATGTATGCTCTCGGAGTGTAACTCCCATGATTTAGTTAATCGTTATGAAACGAATAACTGTATGTTGAAGAGAGTGCCTGCGTCTGGCTATGCTCTCGGAGTGTAACTCCCATGATTTAGTTAATCGTTATGAAACGAATAACTGTATGTAGAAGAGAGTGCCTACGTCTGGCTATGTATGCTCTCGGAGTGTAACTCCCATGATTTAGTTAATCGTTATGAAACGAATAACTGTATGTTGAAGAGAGTGCCTGCGTCTGGCTATGCTCTCGGAGTGTAACTCCCATGATTTAGTTAATCGTTATGAAACGAATAACTGTATGTTGAAGAGAGTGCCTGCGTCTGGCTATGCTCTCGGAGTGTAACTCCCATGATTTAGTTAATCGTTATGAAACGAATAACTGTATGTTGAAGAGAGTGCCTGCGTCTGGCTATGCTCTCGGAGTGTAACTCCCATGATTTAGTTAATCGTTATGAAACGAATAACTGTATGTAGAAGAGAGTGCCTGCGTCTGGCTATGCTCTCGGAGTGTAACTCCCATGATTTAGTTAATCGTTATGAAACGAATAACTGTATGTTGAAGAGAGTGCCTGCGTCTGGCTATGCTCTCGGAGTGTAACTCCCATGATTTAGTTAATCGTTATGAAACGAATAACTGTATGTTGAAGAGAGTGCCTGCGTCTGGCTATGCTCTCGGAGTGTAACTCCCATGATTTAGTTAATCGTTATGAAACGAATAACTGTATGTTGAAGAGAGTGCCTGCGTCTGGCTATGCTCTCGGAGTGTAACTCCCATGATTTAGTTAATCGTTATGAAACGAATAACTGTATGTTGAAGAGAGTGCCTGCGTCTGGCTATGCTCTCGGAGTGTAACTCCCATGATTTAGTTAATCGTTATGAAACGAATAACTGTATGTTGAAGAGAGTGCCTGCGTCTGGCTATGCTCTCGGAGTGTAACTCCCATGATTTAGTTAATCGTTATGAAACGAATAACTGTATGTTGAAGAGAGTGCCTGCGTCTGGCTATGCTCTCGGAGTGTAACTCCCATGATTTAGTTAATCGTTATGAAACGAATAACTGTATGTTGAAGAGAGTGCCTGCGTCTGGCTATGCTCTCGGAGTGTAACTCCCATGATTTAGTTAATCGTTATGAAACGAATAACTGTATGTAGAAAAGAGTGCCTGCGTCTGGCTATGCTCTCGGAGTGTAACTCCCATGATTTAGTTAATCGTTATGAAACGAATAACTGTATGTTGAAGAGAGTGCCTGCGTCTGGCTATGCTCTCGGAGTGTAACTCCCATGATTTAGTTAATCGTTATGAAACGAATAACTGTATGTTGAAGAGAGTGCCTGCGTCTGGCTATGCTCTCGGAGTGTAACTCCCATGATTTAGTTAATCGTTATGAAACGAATAACTGTATGTAGAAGAGAGTGCCTGCGTCTGGCTATGCTCTCGGAGTGTAACTCCCATGATTTAGTTAATCGTTATGAAACGAATAACTGTATGTTGAAGAGAGTGCCTGCGTCTGGCTATGCTCTCGGAGTGTAACTCCCATGATTTAGTTAATCGTTATGAAACGAATAACTGTATGTTGAAGAGAGTGCCTGCGTCTGGCTATGCTCTCGGAGTGTAACTCCCATGATTTAGTTAATCGTTATGAAACGAATAACTGTATGTTGAAGAAAGTGCCTGCGTCTGGCTATGCTCTCGGAGTGTAACTCCCATGATTTAGTTAATCGTTATGAAACGAATAACTGTATGTAGAAGAGAGTGCCTACGTCTGGCTATGTATGCTCTCGGAGTGTAACTCCCATGATTTAGTTAATCGTTATGAAACGAATAACTGTATGTTGAAGAGAGTGCCTGCGTCTGGCTATGCTCTCGGAGTGTAACTCCCATGATTTAGTTAATCGTTATGAAACGAATAACTGTATGTAGAAGAGAGTGCCTACGTCTGGCTATGTATGCTCTCGGAGTGTAACTCCCATGATTTAGTTAATCGTTATGAAACGAATAACTGTATGTTGAAGAGAGTGCCTGCGTCTGGCTATGCTCTCGGAGTGTAACTCCCATGATTTAGTTAATCGTTATGAAACGAATAACTGTATGTTGAAGAGAGTGCCTGCGTCTGGCTATGCTCTCGGAGTGTAACTCCCATGATTTAGTTAATCGTTATGAAACGAATAACTGTATGTTGAAGAGAGTGCCTGCGTCTGGCTATGCTCTCGGAGTGTAACTCCCATGATTTAGTTAATCGTTATGAAACGAATAACTGTATGTTGAAGAGAGTGCCTGCGTCTGGCTATGCTCTCGGAGTGTAACTCCCATGATTTAGTTAATCGTTATGAAACGAATAACTGTATGTTGAAGAGAGTGCCTGCGTCTGGCTATGCTCTCGGAGTGTAACTCCCATGATTTAGTTAATCGTTATGAAACGAATAACTGTATGTAGAAAAGAGTGCCTGCGTCTGGCTATGCTCTCGGAGTGTAACTCCCATGATTTAGTTAATCGTTATGAAACGAATAACTGTATGTTGAAGAGAGTGCCTGCGTCTGGCTATGCTCTCGGAGTGTAACTCCCATGATTTAGTTAATCGTTATGAAACGAATAACTGTATGTTGAAGAGAGTGCCTGCGTCTGGCTATGCTCTCGGAGTGTAACTCCCATGATTTAGTTAATCGTTATGAAACGAATAACTGTATGTTGAAGAGAGTGCCTGCGTCTGGCTATGCTCTCGGAGTGTAACTCCCATGATTTAGTTAATCGTTATGAAACGAATAACTGTATGTTGAAGAGAGTGCCTGCGTCTGGCTATGTATGCTCTCGGAGTGTAACTCCCATGATTTAGTTAATCGTTATGAAACGAATAACTGTATGTAGAAGAGAGTGCCTGCGTCTGGCTATGCTCTCGGAGTGTAACTCCCATGATTTAGTTAATCGTTATGAAACGAATAACTGTATGTAGAAGAGAGTGCCTACGTCTGGCTATGTATGCTCTCGGAGTGTAACTCCCATGATTTAGTTAATCGTTATGAAACGAATAACTGTATGTTGAAGAGAGTGCCTGCGTCTGGCTATGCTCTCGGAGTGTAACTCCCATGATTTAGTTAATCGTTATGAAACGATTAACTGTATGTAGAAGAGAGTGCCTACGTCTGGCTATGTATGCTCTCGGAGTGTAACTCCCATGATTTAGTTAATCGTTATGAAACGAATAACTGTATGTTGAAGAGAGTGCCTGCGTCTGGCTATGCTCTCGGAGTGTAACTCCCATGATTTAGTTAATCGTTATGAAACGAATAACTGTATGTAGAAGAGAGTGCCTACGTCTGGCTATGTATGCTCTCGGAGTGTAACTCCCATGATTTAGTTAATCGTTATGAAACGAATAACTGTATGTTGAAGAGAGTGCCTGCGTCTGGCTATGCTCTCGGAGTGTAACTCCCATGATTTAGTTAATCGTTATGAAACGATTAACTGTATGTTGAAGAGAGTGCCTGCGTCTGGCTATGCTCTCGGAGTGTAACTCCCATGATTTAGTTAATCGTTATGAAACGAATAACTGTATGTAGAAGAGAGTGCCTGCGTCTGGCTATGCTCTCGGAGTGTAACTCCCATGATTTAGTTAATCGTTATGAAACGAATAACTGTATGTTGAAGAGAGTGCCTACGTCTGGCTATGTATGCTCTCGGAGTGTAACTCCCATGATTTAGTTAATCGTTATGAAACGAATAACTGTATGTTGAAGAGAGTGCCTGCGTCTGGCTATGCTCTCGGAGTGTAACTCCCATGATTTAGTTAATCGTTATGAAACGAATAACTGTATGTAGAAGAGAGTGCCTACGTCTGGCTATGTATGCTCTCGGAGTGTAACTCCCATGATTTAGTTAATCGTTATGAAACGAATAACTGTATGTTGAAGAGAGTGCCTGCGTCTGGCTATGCTCTCGGAGTGTAACTCCCATGATTTAGTTAATCGTTATGAAACGATTAACTGTATGTAGAAGAGAGTGCCTACGTCTGGCTATGTATGCTCTCGGAGTGTAACTCCCATGATTTAGTTAATCGTTATGAAACGAATAACTGTATGTTGAAGAGAGTGCCTGCGTCTGGCTATGCTCTCGGAGTGTAACTCCCATGATTTAGTTAATCGTTATGAAACGAATAACTGTATGTTGAAGAGAGTGCCTGCGTCTGGCTATGCTCTCGGAGTGTAACTCCCATGATTTAGTTAATCGTTATGAAACGAATAACTGTATGTTGAAGAGAGTGCCTGCGTCTGGCTATGCTCTCGGAGTGTAACTCCCATGATTTAGTTAATCGTTATGAAACGAATAACTGTATGTTGAAGAGAGTGCCTGCGTCTGGCTATGCTCTCGGAGTGTAACTCCCATGATTTAGTTAATCGTTATGAAACGAATAACTGTATGTTGAAGAGAGTGCCTGCGTCTGGCTATGCTCTCGGAGTGTAACTCCCATGATTTAGTTAATCGTTATGAAACGAATAACTGTATGTTGAAGAGAGTGCCTGCGTCTGGCTATGCTCTCGGAGTGTAACTCCCATGATTTAGTTAATCGTTATGAAACGAATAACTGTATGTTGAAGAGAGTGCCTGCGTCTGGCTATGCTCTCGGAGTGTAACTCCCATGATTTAGTTAATCGTTATGAAACGAATAACTGTATGTTGAAGAGAGTGCCTGCGTCTGGCTATGCTCTCGGAGTGTAACTCCCATGATTTAGTTAATCGTTATGAAACGAATAACTGTATGTTGAAGAGAGTGCCTGCGTCTGGCTATGCTCTCGGAGTGTAACTCCCATGATTTAGTTAATCGTTATGAAACGAATAACTGTATGTTGAAGAGAGTGCCTGCGTCTGGCTATGCTCTCGGAGTGTAACTCCCATGATTTAGTTAATCGTTATGAAACGAATAACTGTATGTTGAAGAGAGTGCCTGCGTCTGGCTATGCTCTCGGAGTGTAACTCCCATGATTTAGTTAATCGTTATGAAACGAATAACTGTATGTTGAAGAGAGTGCCTGCGTCTGGCTATGCTCTCGGAGTGTAACTCCCATGATTTAGTTAATCGTTATGAAACGAATAACTGTATGTTGAAGAGAGTGCCTGCGTCTGGCTATGCTCTCGGAGTGTAACTCCCATGATTTAGTTAATCGTTATGAAACGAATAACTGTATGTTGAAGAGAGTGCCTGCGTCTGGCTATGCTCTCGGAGTGTAACTCCCATGATTTAGTTAATCGTTATGAAACGAATAACTGTATGTAGAAGAGAGTGCCTGCGTCTGGCTATGCTCTGGGAATGTAACTCCCATGATTTAGTTAATCGTTATGAAACGAATAACTGTATGTTGAAGAGAGTGCCTGCGTCTGGCTATGCTCTCGGAGTGTAACTCCCATGATTTAGTTAATCGTTATGAAACGAATAACTGTATGTTGAAGAGAGTGCCTGCGTCTGGCTATGCTCTCGGAGTGTAACTCCCATGATTTAGTTAATCGTTATGAAACGAATAACTGTATGTTGAAGAGAGTGCCTGCGTCTGGCTATGCTCTCGGAGTGTAACTCCCATGATTTAGTTAATCGTTATGAAACGAATAACTGTATGTTGAAGAGAGTGCCTGCGTCTGGCTATGCTCTCGGAGTGTAACTCCCATGATTTAGTTAATCGTTATGAAACGAATAACTGTATGTAGAAGAGAGTGCCTGCGTCTGGCTATGCTCTCGGAGTGTAACTCCCATGATTTAGTTAATCGTTATGAAACGAATAACTGTATGTTGAAGAGAGTGCCTGCGTCTGGCTATGCTCTCGGAGTGTAACTCCCATGATTTAGTTAATCGTTATGAAACGAATAACTGTATGTAGAAGAGAGTGCCTGCGTCTGGCTATGCTCTGGGAATGTAACTCCCATGATTTAGTTAATCGTTATGAAACGAATAACTGTATGTTGAAGAGAGTGCCTGCGTCTGGCTATGCTCTCGGAGTGTAACTCCCATGATTTAGTTAATCGTTATGAAACGAATAACTGTATGTTGAAGAGAGTGCCTGCGTCTGGCTATGCTCTCGGAGTGTAACTCCCATGATTTAGTTAATCGTTATGAAACGAATAACTGTATGTTGAAGAGAGTGCCTGCGTCTGGCTATGCTCTCGGAGTGTAACTCCCATGATTTAGTTAATCGTTATGAAACGAATAACTGTATGTTGAAGAGAGTGCCTGCGTCTGGCTATGCTCTCGGAGTGTAACTCCCATGATTTAGTTAATCGTTATGAAACGAATAACTGTATGTAGAAGAGAGTGCCTGCGTCTGGCTATGCTCTCGGAGTGTAACTCCCATGATTTAGTTAATCGTTATGAAACGAATAACTGTATGTAGAAGAGAGTGCCTACGTCTGGCTATGTATGCTCTCGGAGTGTAACTCCCATGATTTAGTTAATCGTTATGAAACGAATAACTGTATGTTGAAGAGAGTGCCTGCGTCTGGCTATGCTCTCGGAGTGTAACTCCCATGATTTAGTTAATCGTTATGAAACGAATAACTGTATGTAGAAGAGAGTGCCTACGTCTGGCTATGTATGCTCTCGGAGTGTAACTCCCATGATTTAGTTAATCGTTATGAAACGAATAACTGTATGTTGAAGAGAGTGCCTGCGTCTGGCTATGCTCTCGGAGTGTAACTCCCATGATTTAGTTAATCGTTATGAAACGAATAACTGTATGTTGAAGAGAGTGCCTGCGTCTGGCTATGCTCTCGGAGTGTAACTCCCATGATTTAGTTAATCGTTATGAAACGAATAACTGTATGTAGAAGAGAGTGCCTGCGTCTGGCTATGCTCTCGGAGTGTAACTCCCATGATTTAGTTAATCGTTATGAAACGAATAACTGTATGTTGAAGAGAGTGCCTGCGTCTGGCTATGCTCTCGGAGTGTAACTCCCATGATTTAGTTAATCGTTATGAAACGAATAACTGTATGTTGAAGAGAGTGCCTGCGTCTGGCTATGCTCTCGGAGTGTAACTCCCATGATTTAGTTAATCGTTATGAAACGAATAACTGCATGTAGAAGAGAGTGCCTACGTCTGGCTATGTATGCTCTCGGAGTGTAACTCCCATGATTTAGTTAATCGTTATGAAACGAATAACTGTATGTTGAAGAGAGTGCCTGCGTCTGGCTATGCTCTCGGAGTGTAACTCCCATGATTTAGTTAATCGTTATGAAACGAATAACTGTATGTAGAAGAGAGTGCCTACGTCTGGCTATGTATGCTCTCGGAGTGTAACTCCCATGATTTAGTTAATCGTTATGAAACGAATAACTGTATGTTGAAGAGAGTGCCTGCGTCTGGCTATGCTCTCGGAGTGTAACTCCCATGATTTAGTTAATCGTTATGAAACGATTAACTGTATGTAGAAGAGAGTGCCTACGTCTGGCTATGTATGCTCTCGGAGTGTAACTCCCATGATTTAGTTAATCGTTATGAAACGAATAACTGTATGTTGAAGAGAGTGCCTGCGTCTGGCTATGCTCTCGGAGTGTAACTCCCATGATTTAGTTAATCGTTATGAAACGAATAACTGTATGTAGAAGAGAGTGCCTGCGTCTGGCTATGCTCTCGGAGTGTAACTCCCATGATTTAGTTAATCGTTATGAAACGAATAACTGTATGTTGAAGAGAGTGCCTGCGTCTGGCTATGCTCTCGGAGTGTAACTCCCATGATTTAGTTAATCGTTATGAAACGAATAACTGTATGTTGAAGAGAGTGCCTGCGTCTGGCTATGCTCTCGGAGTGTAACTCCCATGATTTAGTTAATCGTTATGAAACGAATAACTGTATGTTGAAGAGAGTGCCTGCGTCTGGCTATGCTCTCGGAGTGTAACTCCCATGATTTAGTTAATCGTTATGAAACGAATAACTGTATGTTGAAGAGAGTGCCTGCGTCTGGCTATGCACTCGGAGTGTAACTCCCATGATTTAGTTAATCGTTATGAAACGAATAACTGTATGTTGAAGAAAGTGCCTGCGTCTGGCTATGCTCTCGGAGTGTAACTCCCATGATTTAGTTAATCGTTATGAAACGAATAACTGTATGTAGAAGAGAGTGCCTACGTCTGGCTATGTATGCTCTCGGAGTGTAACTCCCATGATTTAGTTAATCGTTATGAAACGAATAACTGTATGTTGAAGAGAGTGCCTGCGTCTGGCTATGCTCTCGGAGTGTAACTCCCATGATTTAGTTAATCGTTATGAAACGAATAACTGTATGTAGAAGAGAGTGCCTACGTCTGGCTATGTATGCTCTCGGAGTGTAACTCCCATGATTTAGTTAATCGTTATGAAACGAATAACTGTATGTTGAAGAGAGTGCCTGCGTCTGGCTATGCTCTCGGAGTGTAACTCCCATGATTTAGTTAATCGTTATGAAACGATTAACTGTATGTAGAAGAGAGTGCCTACGTCTGGCTATGTATGCTCTCGGAGTGTAACTCCCATGATTTAGTTAATCGTTATGAAACGAATAACTGTATGTTGAAGAGAGTGCCTGCGTCTGGCTATGCTCTCGGAGTGTAACTCCCATGATTTAGTTAATCGTTATGAAACGAATAACTGTATGTTGAAGAGAGTGCCTGCGTCTGGCTATGCTCTCGGAGTGTAACTCCCATGATTTAGTTAATCGTTATGAAACGAATAACTGTATGTTGAAGAGAGTGCCTGCGTCTGGCTATGCTCTCGGAGTGTAACTCCCATGATTTAGTTAATCGTTATGAAACGAATAACTGTATGTTGAAGAGAGTGCCTGCGTCTGGCTATGCTCTCGGAGTGTAACTCCCATGATTTAGTTAATCGTTATGAAACGAATAACTGTATGTTGAAGAGAGTGCCTGCGTCTGGCTATGCTCTCGGAGTGTAACTCCCATGATTTAGTTAATCGTTATGAAACGAATAACTGTATGTTGAAGAGAGTGCCTGCGTCTGGCTATGCTCTCGGAGTGTAACTCCCATGATTTAGTTAATCGTTATGAAACGAATAACTGTATGTTGAAGAGAGTGCCTGCGTCTGGCTATGCTCTCGGAGTGTAACTCCCATGATTTAGTTAATCGTTATGAAACGAATAACTGTATGTTGAAGAGAGTGCCTGCGTCTGGCTATGCTCTCGGAGTGTAACTCCCATGATTTAGTTAATCGTTATGAAACGAATAACTGTATGTTGAAGAGAGTGCCTGCGTCTGGCTATGCTCTCGGAGTGTAACTCCCATGATTTAGTTAATCGTTATGAAACGAATAACTGTATGTTGAAGAGAGTGCCTGCGTCTGGCTATGCTCTCGGAGTGTAACTCCCATGATTTAGTTAATCGTTATGAAACGAATAACTGTATGTTGAAGAGAGTGCCTGCGTCTGGCTATGCTCTCGGAGTGTAACTCCCATGATTTAGTTAATCGTTATGAAACGAATAACTGTATGTTGAAGAGAGTGCCTGCGTCTGGCTATGCTCTCGGAGTGTAACTCCCATGATTTAGTTAATCGTTATGAAACGAATAACTGTATGTTGAAGAGAGTGCCTGCGTCTGGCTATGCTCTCGGAGTGTAACTCCCATGATTTAGTTAATCGTTATGAAACGAATAACTGTATGTTGAAGAGAGTGCCTGCGTCTGGCTATGCTCTCGGAGTGTAACTCCCATGATTTAGTTAATCGTTATGAAACGAATAACTGTATGTTGAAGAGAGTGCCTGCGTCTGGCTATGCTCTCGGAGTGTAACTCCCATGATTTAGTTAATCGTTATGAAACGAATAACTGTATGTTGAAGAGAGTGCCTGCGTCTGGCTATGCTCTCGGAGTGTAACTCCCATGATTTAGTTAATCGTTATGAAACGAATAACTGTATGTTGAAGAAAGTGCCTGCGTCTGGCTATGCTCTCGGAGTGTAACTCCCATGATTTAGTTAATCGTTATGAAACGAATAACTGTATGTAGAAGAGAGTGCCTACGTCTGGCTATGTATGCTCTCGGAGTGTAACTCCCATGATTTAGTTAATCGTTATGAAACGAATAACTGTATGTTGAAGAGAGTGCCTGCGTCTGGCTATGCTCTCGGAGTGTAACTCCCATGATTTAGTTAATCGTTATGAAACGAATAACTGTATGTAGAAGAGAGTGCCTACGTCTGGCTATGTATGCTCTCGGAGTGTAACTCCCATGATTTAGTTAATCGTTATGAAACGAATAACTGTATGTTGAAGAGAGTGCCTGCGTCTGGCTATGCTCTCGGAGTGTAACTCCCATGATTTAGTTAATCGTTATGAAACGATTAACTGTATGTAGAAGAGAGTGCCTACGTCTGGCTATGTATGCTCTCGGAGTGTAACTCCCATGATTTAGTTAATCGTTATGAAACGAATAACTGTATGTTGAAGAGAGTGCCTGCGTCTGGCTATGCTCTCGGAGTGTAACTCCCATGATTTAGTTAATCGTTATGAAACGAATAACTGTATGTAGAAGAGAGTGCCTACGTCTGGCTATGTATGCTCTCGGAGTGTAACTCCCATGATTTAGTTAATCGTTATGAAACGAATAACTGTATGTTGAAGAGAGTGCCTGCGTCTGGCTATGCTCTCGGAGTGTAACTCCCATGATTTAGTTAATCGTTATGAAACGAATAACTGTATGTAGAAGAGAGTGCCTACGTCTGGCTATGTATGCTCTCGGAGTGTAACTCCCATGATTTAGTTAATCGTTATGAAACGAATAACTGTATGTTGAAGAGAGTGCCTGCGTCTGGCTATGCTCTCGGAGTGTAACTCCCATGATTTAGTTAATCGTTATGAAACGAATAACTGTATGTTGAAGAGAGTGCCTGCGTCTGGCTATGCTCTCGGAGTGTAACTCCCATGATTTAGTTAATCGTTATGAAACGAATAACTGTATGTTGAAGAGAGTGCCTGCGTCTGGCTATGCTCTCGGAGTGTAACTCCCATGATTTAGTTAATCGTTATGAAACGAATAACTGTATGTAGAAGAGAGTGCCTGCGTCTGGCTATGCTCTCGGAGTGTAACTCCCATGATTTAGTTAATCGTTATGAAACGAATAACTGTATGTTGAAGAGAGTGCCTGCGTCTGGCTATGCTCTCGGAGTGTAACTCCCATGATTTAGTTAATCGTTATGAAACGAATAACTGTATGTTGAAGAGAGTGCCTGCGTCTGGCTATGCTCTCGGAGTGTAACTCCCATGATTTAGTTAATCGTTATGAAACGAATAACTGTATGTTGAAGAGAGTGCCTGCGTCTGGCTATGCTCTCGGAGTGTAACTCCCATGATTTAGTTAATCGTTATGAAACGAATAACTGTATGTTGAAGAGAGTGCCTGCGTCTGGCTATGCTCTCGGAGTGTAACTCCCATGATTTAGTTAATCGTTATGAAACGAATAACTGTATGTTGAAGAGAGTGCCTGCGTCTGGCTATGCTCTCGGAGTGTAACTCCCATGATTTAGTTAATCGTTATGAAACGAATAACTGTATGTTGAAGAGAGTGCCTGCGTCTGGCTATGCTCTCGGAGTGTAACTCCCATGATTTAGTTAATCGTTATGAAACGAATAACTGTATGTAGAAGAGAGTGCCTACGTCTGGCTATGTATGCTCTCGGAGTGTAACTCCCATGATTTAGTTAATCGTTATGAAACGAATAACTGTATGTTGAAGAGAGTGCCTGCGTCTGGCTATGCTCTCGGAGTGTAACTCCCATGATTTAGTTAATCGTTATGAAACGAATAACTGTATGTAGAAGAGAGTGCCTACGTCTGGCTATGTATGCTCTCGGAGTGTAACTCCCATGATTTAGTTAATCGTTATGAAACGAATAACTGTATGTTGAAGAGAGTGCCTGCGTCTGGCTATGCTCTCGGAGTGTAACTCCCATGATTTAGTTAATCGTTATGAAACGATTAACTGTATGTAGAAGAGAGTGCCTACGTCTGGCTATGTATGCTCTCGGAGTGTAACTCCCATGATTTAGTTAATCGTTATGAAACGAATAACTGTATGTTGAAGAGAGTGCCTGCGTCTGGCTATGCTCTCGGAGTGTAACTCCCATGATTTAGTTAATCGTTATGAAACGAATAACTGTATGTAGAAGAGAGTGCCTGCGTCTGGCTATGCTCTCGGAGTGTAACTCCCATGATTTAGTTAATCGTTATGAAACGAATAACTGTATGTAGAAGAGAGTGCCTGCGTCTGGCTATGCTCTCGGAGTGTAACTCCCATGATTTAGTTAATCGTTATGAAACGAATAACTGTATGTTGAAGAGAGTGCCTGCGTCTGGCTATGCTCTCGGAGTGTAACTCCCATGATTTAGTTAATCGTTATGAAACGAATAACTGTATGTTGAAGAGAGTGCCTGCGTCTGGCTATGCTCTCGGAGTGTAACTCCCATGATTTAGTTAATCGTTATGAAACGAATAACTGTATGTTGAAGAGAGTGCCTGCGTCTGGCTATGCTCTCGGAGTGTAACTCCCATGATTTAGTTAATCGTTATGAAACGAATAACTGTATGTTGAAGAGAGTGCCTGCGTCTGGCTATGCTCTCGGAGTGTAACTCCCATGATTTAGTTAATCGTTATGAAACGAATAACTGTATGTTGAAGAAAGTGCCTGCGTCTGGCTATGCTCTCGGAGTGTAACTCCCATGATTTAGTTAATCGTTATGAAACGAATAACTGTATGTAGAAGAGAGTGCCTACGTCTGGCTATGTATGCTCTCGGAGTGTAACTCCCATGATTTAGTTAATCGTTATGAAACGAATAACTGTATGTTGAAGAGAGTGCCTGCGTCTGGCTATGCTCTCGGAGTGTAACTCCCATGATTTAGTTAATCGTTATGAAACGAATAACTGTATGTAGAAGAGAGTGCCTACGTCTGGCTATGTATGCTCTCGGAGTGTAACTCCCATGATTTAGTTAATCGTTATGAAACGAATAACTGTATGTTGAAGAGAGTGCCTGCGTCTGGCTATGCTCTCGGAGTGTAACTCCCATGATTTAGTTAATCGTTATGAAACGAATAACTGTATGTTGAAGAGAGTGCCTGCGTCTGGCTATGCTCTCGGAGTGTAACTCCCATGATTTAGTTAATCGTTATGAAACGAATAACTGTATGTTGAAGAGAGTGCCTGCGTCTGGCTATGCTCTCGGAGTGTAACTCCCATGATTTAGTTAATCGTTATGAAACGAATAACTGTATGTAGAAGAGAGTGCCTGCGTCTGGCTATGCTCTCGGAGTGTAACTCCCATGATTTAGTTAATCGTTATGAAACGAATAACTGTATGTTGAAGAGAGTGCCTGCGTCTGGCTATGCTCTCGGAGTGTAACTCCCATGATTTAGTTAATCGTTATGAAACGAATAACTGTATGTTGAAGAGAGTGCCTGCGTCTGGCTATGCTCTCGGAGTGTAACTCCCATGATTTAGTTAATCGTTATGAAACGAATAACTGTATGTTGAAGAGAGTGCCTGCGTCTGGCTATGCTCTCGGAGTGTAACTCCCATGATTTAGTTAATCGTTATGAAACGAATAACTGTATGTTGAAGAGAGTGCCTGCGTCTGGCTATGCTCTCGGAGTGTAACTCCCATGATTTAGTTAATCGTTATGAAACGAATAACTGTATGTTGAAGAGAGTGCCTGCGTCTGGCTATGCTCTCGGAGTGTAACTCCCATGATTTAGTTAATCGTTATGAAACGAATAACTGTATGTTGAAGAGAGTGCCTGCGTCTGGCTATGCTCTCGGAGTGTAACTCCCATGATTTAGTTAATCGTTATGAAACGAATAACTGTATGTAGAAGAGAGTGCCTGCGTCTGGCTATGCTCTCGGAGTGTAACTCCCATGATTTAGTTAATCGTTATGAAACGAATAACTGTATGTTGAAGAGAGTGCCTGCGTCTGGCTATGCTCTCGGAGTGTAACTCCCATGATTTAGTTAATCGTTATGAAACGAATAACTGTATGTTGAAGAGAGT
The DNA here is from genome assembly GCF_905147105.1 of Pieris brassicae. Taxonomy (NCBI): domain Eukaryota; kingdom Metazoa; phylum Arthropoda; class Insecta; order Lepidoptera; family Pieridae; genus Pieris; species Pieris brassicae. The sequence goes on from NW_025575946.1 coordinate 15,231, forward strand.
GCCTGCGTCTGGCTATGCTCTCGGAGTGTAACTCCCATGATTTAGTTAATCGTTATGAAACGAATAACTGTATGTAGAAGAGAGTGCCTGCGTCTGGCTATGCTCTGGGAATGTAACTCCCATGATTTAGTTAATCGTTATGAAACGAATAACTGTATGTTGAAGAGAGTGCCTGCGTCTGGCTATGCTCTCGGAGTGTAACTCCCATGATTTAGTTAATCGTTATGAAACGAATAACTGTATGTTGAAGAGAGTGCCTGCGTCTGGCTATGCTCTCGGAGTGTAACTCCCATGATTTAGTTAATCGTTATGAAACGAATAACTGTATGTTGAAGAGAGTGCCTGCGTCTGGCTATGCTCTCGGAGTGTAACTCCCATGATTTAGTTAATCGTTATGAAACGAATAACTGTATGTTGAAGAGAGTGCCTGCGTCTGGCTATGCTCTCGGAGTGTAACTCCCATGATTTAGTTAATCGTTATGAAACGAATAACTGTATGTTGAAGAAAGTGCCTGCGTCTGGCTATGCTCTCGGAGTGTAACTCCCATGATTTAGTTAATCGTTATGAAACGAATAACTGTATGTAGAAGAGAGTGCCTACGTCTGGCTATGTATGCTCTCGGAGTGTAACTCCCATGATTTAGTTAATCGTTATGAAACGAATAACTGTATGTTGAAGAGAGTGCCTGCGTCTGGCTATGCTCTCGGAGTGTAACTCCCATGATTTAGTTAATCGTTATGAAACGAATAACTGTATGTAGAAGAGAGTGCCTACGTCTGGCTATGTATGCTCTCGGAGTGTAACTCCCATGATTTAGTTAATCGTTATGAAACGAATAACTGTATGTTGAAGAGAGTGCCTGCGTCTGGCTATGCTCTCGGAGTGTAACTCCCATGATTTAGTTAATCGTTATGAAACGATTAACTGTATGTAGAAGAGAGTGCCTACGTCTGGCTATGTATGCTCTCGGAGTGTAACTCCCATGATTTAGTTAATCGTTATGAAACGAATAACTGTATGTTGAAGAGAGTGCCTGCGTCTGGCTATGCTCTCGGAGTGTAACTCCCATGATTTAGTTAATCGTTATGAAACGAATAACTGTATGTTGAAGAGAGTGCCTGCGTCTGGCTATGCTCTCGGAGTGTAACTCCCATGATTTAGTTAATCGTTATGAAACGAATAACTGTATGTTGAAGAGAGTGCCTGCGTCTGGCTATGCTCTCGGAGTGTAACTCCCATGATTTAGTTAATCGTTATGAAACGAATAACTGTATGTTGAAGAGAGTGCCTGCGTCTGGCTATGCTCTCGGAGTGTAACTCCCATGATTTAGTTAATCGTTATGAAACGAATAACTGTATGTTGAAGAGAGTGCCTGCGTCTGGCTATGCTCTCGGAGTGTAACTCCCATGATTTAGTTAATCGTTATGAAACGAATAACTGTATGTTGAAGAGAGTGCCTGCGTCTGGCTATGCTCTCGGAGTGTAACTCCCATGATTTAGTTAATCGTTATGAAACGAATAACTGTATGTTGAAGAGAGTGCCTGCGTCTGGCTATGCTCTCGGAGTGTAACTCCCATGATTTAGTTAATCGTTATGAAACGAATAACTGTATGTTGAAGAGAGTGCCTGCGTCTGGCTATGCTCTCGGAGTGTAACTCCCATGATTTAGTTAATCGTTATGAAACGAATAACTGTATGTTGAAGAGAGTGCCTGCGTCTGGCTATGCTCTCGGAGTGTAACTCCCATGATTTAGTTAATCGTTATGAAACGAATAACTGTATGTAGAAAAGAGTGCCTGCGTCTGGCTATGCTCTCGGAGTGTAACTCCCATGATTTAGTTAATCGTTATGAAACGAATAACTGTATGTTGAAGAGAGTGCCTGCGTCTGGCTATGCTCTCGGAGTGTAACTCCCATGATTTAGTTAATCGTTATGAAACGAATAACTGTATGTTGAAGAGAGTGCCTGCGTCTGGCTATGCTCTCGGAGTGTAACTCCCATGATTTAGTTAATCGTTATGAAACGAATAACTGTATGTAGAAGAGAGTGCCTGCGTCTGGCTATGCTCTCGGAGTGTAACTCCCATGATTTAGTTAATCGTTATGAAACGAATAACTGTATGTTGAAGAGAGTGCCTGCGTCTGGCTATGCTCTCGGAGTGTAACTCCCATGATTTAGTTAATCGTTATGAAACGAATAACTGTATGTTGAAGAGAGTGCCTGCGTCTGGCTATGCTCTCGGAGTGTAACTCCCATGATTTAGTTAATCGTTATGAAACGAATAACTGTATGTTGAAGAGAGTGCCTGCGTCTGGCTATGCTCTCGGAGTGTAACTCCCATGATTTAGTTAATCGTTATGAAACGAATAACTGTATGTTGAAGAGAGTGCCTGCGTCTGGCTATGCTCTCGGAGTGTAACTCCCATGATTTAGTTAATCGTTATGAAACGAATAACTGTATGTTGAAGAAAGTGCCTGCGTCTGGCTATGCTCTCGGAGTGTAACTCCCATGATTTAGTTAATCGTTATGAAACGAATAACTGTATGTAGAAGAGAGTGCCTACGTCTGGCTATGTATGCTCTCGGAGTGTAACTCCCATGATTTAGTTAATCGTTATGAAACGAATAACTGTATGTTGAAGAGAGTGCCTGCGTCTGGCTATGCTCTCGGAGTGTAACTCCCATGATTTAGTTAATCGTTATGAAACGAATAACTGTATGTAGAAGAGAGTGCCTACGTCTGGCTATGTATGCTCTCGGAGTGTAACTCCCATGATTTAGTTAATCGTTATGAAACGAATAACTGTATGTTGAAGAGAGTGCCTGCGTCTGGCTATGCTCTCGGAGTGTAACTCCCATGATTTAGTTAATCGTTATGAAACGAATAACTGTATGTTGAAGAGAGTGCCTGCGTCTGGCTATGCTCTCGGAGTGTAACTCCCATGATTTAGTTAATCGTTATGAAACGAATAACTGTATGTTGAAGAGAGTGCCTGCGTCTGGCTATGCTCTCGGAGTGTAACTCCCATGATTTAGTTAATCGTTATGAAACGAATAACTGTATGTAGAAGAGAGTGCCTGCGTCTGGCTATGCTCTCGGAGTGTAACTCCCATGATTTAGTTAATCGTTATGAAACGAATAACTGTATGTTGAAGAGAGTGCCTGCGTCTGGCTATGCTCTCGGAGTGTAACTCCCATGATTTAGTTAATCGTTATGAAACGAATAACTGTATGTTGAAGAGAGTGCCTGCGTCTGGCTATGCTCTCGGAGTGTAACTCCCATGATTTAGTTAATCGTTATGAAACGAATAACTGTATGTTGAAGAGAGTGCCTGCGTCTGGCTATGCTCTCGGAGTGTAACTCCCATGATTTAGTTAATCGTTATGAAACGAATAACTGTATGTTGAAGAGAGTGCCTGCGTCTGGCTATGCTCTCGGAGTGTAACTCCCATGATTTAGTTAATCGTTATGAAACGAATAACTGTATGTAGAAAAGAGTGCCTGCGTCTGGCTATGCTCTCGGAGTGTAACTCCCATGATTTAGTTAATCGTTATGAAACGAATAACTGTATGTTGAAGAGAGTGCCTGCGTCTGGCTATGCTCTCGGAGTGTAACTCCCATGATTTAGTTAATCGTTATGAAACGAATAACTGTATGTTGAAGAGAGTGCCTGCGTCTGGCTATGCTCTCGGAGTGTAACTCCCATGATTTAGTTAATCGTTATGAAACGAATAACTGTATGTTGAAGAGAGTGCCTGCGTCTGGCTATGCTCTCGGAGTGTAACTCCCATGATTTAGTTAATCGTTATGAAACGAATAACTGTATGTTGAAGAGAGTGCCTGCGTCTGGCTATGCTCTCGGAGTGTAACTCCCATGATTTAGTTAATCGTTATGAAACGAATAACTGTATGTTGAAGAGAGTGCCTGCGTCTGGCTATGCTCTCGGAGTGTAACTCCCATGATTTAGTTAATCGTTATGAAACGAATAACTGTATGTTGAAGAGAGTGCCTGCGTCTGGCTATGCTCTCGGAGTGTAACTCCCATGATTTAGTTAATCGTTATGAAACGAATAACTGTATGTTGAAGAAAGTGCCTGCGTCTGGCTATGCTCTCGGAGTGTAACTCCCATGATTTAGTTAATCGTTATGAAACGAATAACTGTATGTAGAAGAGAGTGCCTACGTCTGGCTATGTATGCTCTCGGAGTGTAACTCCCATGATTTAGTTAATCGTTATGAAACGAATAACTGTATGTTGAAGAGAGTGCCTGCGTCTGGCTATGCTCTCGGAGTGTAACTCCCATGATTTAGTTAATCGTTATGAAACGAATAACTGTATGTAGAAGAGAGTGCCTACGTCTGGCTATGTATGCTCTCGGAGTGTAACTCCCATGATTTAGTTAATCGTTATGAAACGAATAACTGTATGTTGAAGAGAGTGCCTGCGTCTGGCTATGCTCTCGGAGTGAAACTCCCATGATTTAGTTAATCGTTATGAAACGATTAACTGTATGTAGAAGAGAGTGCCTACGTCTGGCTATGTATGCTCTCGGAGTGTAACTCCCATGATTTAGTTAATCGTTATGAAACGAATAACTGTATGTTGAAGAGAGTGCCTGCGTCTGGCTATGCTCTCGGAGTGTAACTCCCATGATTTAGTTAATCGTTATGAAACGAATAACTGTATGTAGAAGAGAGTGCCTGCGTCTGGCTATGCTCTCGGAGTGTAACTCCCATGATTTAGTTAATCGTTATGAAACGAATAACTGTATGTTGAAGAGAGTGCCTGCTTCTGGCTATGCTCTCGGAGTGTAACTCCCATGATTTAGTTAATCGTTATGAAACGAATAACTGTATGTTGAAGAGAGTGCCTGCGTCTGGCTATGCTCTCGGAGTGTAACTCCCATGATTTAGTTAATCGTTATGAAACGAATAACTGTATGTTGAAGAGAGTGCCTGCGTCTGGCTATGCTCTCGGAGTGTAACTCCCATGATTTAGTTAATCGTTATGAAACGAATAACTGTATGTTGAAGAGAGTGCCTGCGTCTGGCTATGCTCTCGTAGTGTAACTCCCATGATTTAGTTAATCGTTATGAAACGAATAACTGTATGTAGAAAAGAGTGCCTGCGTCTGGCTATGCTCTCGGAGTGTAACTCCCATGATTTAGTTAATCGTTATGAAACGAATAACTGTATGTTGAAGAGAGTGCCTGCGTCTGGCTATGCTCTCGGAGTGTAACTCCCATGATTTAGTTAATCGTTATGAAACGAATAACTGTATGTTGAAGAGAGTGCCTGCGTCTGGCTATGCTCTCGGAGTGTAACTCCCATGATTTAGTTAATCGTTATGAAACGAATAACTGTATGTTGAAGAGAGTGCCTACGTCTGGCTATGTATGCTCTCGGAGTGTAACTCCCATGATTTAGTTAATCGTTATGAAACGAATAACTGTATGTAGAAGAGAGTGCCTACGTCTGGCTATGTATGCTCTCGGAGTGTAACTCCCATGATTTAGTTAATCGTTATGAAACGAATAACTGTATGTTGAAGAGAGTGCCTGCGTCTGGCTATGCTCTCGGAGTGTAACTCCCATGATTTAGTTAATCGTTATGAAACGAATAACTGTATGTTGAAGAGAGTGCCTGCGTCTGGCTATGCTCTCGGAGTGTAACTCCCATGATTTAGTTAATCGTTATGAAACGATTAACTGTATGTAGAAGAGAGTGCCTACGTCTGGCTATGTATGCTCTCGGAGTGTAACTCCCATGATTTAGTTAATCGTTATGAAACGAATAACTGTATGTTGAAGAGAGTGCCTGCGTCTGGCTATGCTCTCGGAGTGTAACTCCCATGATTTAGTTAATCGTTATGAAACGAATAACTGTATGTTGAAGAGAGTGCCTGCGTCTGGCTATGCTCTCGGAGTGTAACTCCCATGATTTAGTTAATCGTTATGAAACGAATAACTGTATGTTGAAGAGAGTGCCTGCGTCTGGCTATGCTCTCGGAGTGTAACTCCCATGATTTAGTTAATCGTTATGAAACGAATAACTGTATGTTGAAGAGAGTGCCTGCGTCTGGCTATGCTCTCGGAGTGTAACTCCCATGATTTAGTTAATCGTTATGAAACGAATAACTGTATGTTGAAGAGAGTGCCTGCGTCTGGCTATGCTCTCGGAGTGTAACTCCCATGATTTAGTTAATCGTTATGAAACGAATAACTGTATGTTGAAGAGAGTGCCTGCGTCTGGCTATGCTCTCGGAGTGTAACTCCCATGATTTAGTTAATCGTTATGAAACGAATAACTGTATGTTGAAGAGAGTGCCTGCGTCTGGCTATGCTCTCGGAGTGTAACTCCCATGATTTAGTTAATCGTTATGAAACGAATAACTGTATGTTGAAGAGAGTGCCTGCGTCTGGCTATGCTCTCGGAGTGTAACTCCCATGATTTAGTTAATCGTTATGAAACGAATAACTGTATGTTGAAGAGAGTGCCTGCGTCTGGCTATGCTCTCGGAGTGTAACTCCCATGATTTAGTTAATCGTTATGAAACGAATAACTGTATGTAGAAAAGAGTGCCTGCGTCTGGCTATGCTCTCGGAGTGTAACTCCCATGATTTAGTTAATCGTTATGAAACGAATAACTGTATGTTGAAGAGAGTGCCTGCGTCTGGCTATGCTCTCGGAGTGTAACTCCCATGATTTAGTTAATCGTTATGAAACGAATAACTGTATGTTGAAGAGAGTGCCTGCGTCTGGCTATGCTCTCGGAGTGTAACTCCCATGATTTAGTTAATCGTTATGAAACGAATAACTGTATGTTGAAGAGAGTGCCTGCGTCTGGCTATGCTCTCGGAGTGTAACTCCCATGATTTAGTTAATCGTTATGAAACGAATAACTGTATGTTGAAGAGAGTGCCTGCGTCTGGCTATGCTCTCGGAGTGTAACTCCCATGATTTAGTTAATCGTTATGAAACGAATAACTGTATGTAGAAGAGAGTGCCTGCGTCTGGCTATGCTCTCGGAGTGTAACTCCCATGATTTAGTTAATCGTTATGAAACGAATAACTGTATGTTGAAGAGAGTGCCTGCGTCTGGCTATGCTCTCGGAGTGTAACTCCCATGATTTAGTTAATCGTTATGAAACGAATAACTGTATGTTGAAGAGAGTGCCTGCGTCTGGCTATGCTCTCGGAGTGTAACTCCCATGATTTAGTTAATCGTTATGAAACGAATAACTGTATGTTGAAGAGAGTGCCTGCGTCTGGCTATGCTCTCGGAGTGTAACTCCCATGATTTAGTTAATCGTTATGAAACGAATAACTGTATGTTGAAGAGAGTGCCTGCGTCTGGCTATGCTCTCGGAGTGTAACTCCCATGATTTAGTTAATCGTTATGAAACGAATAACTGTATGTTGAAGAAAGTGCCTGCGTCTGGCTATGCTCTCGGAGTGTAACTCCCATGATTTAGTTAATCGTTATGAAACGAATAACTGTATGTAGAAGAGAGTGCCTACGTCTGGCTATGTATGCTCTCGGAGTGTAACTCCCATGATTTAGTTAATCGTTATGAAACGAATAACTGTATGTTGAAGAGAGTGCCTGCGTCTGGCTATGCTCTTGGAGTGTAACTCCCATGATTTAGTTAATCGTTATGAAACGAATAACTGTATGTAGAAGAGAGTGCCTACGTCTGGCTATGTATGCTCTCGGAGTGTAACTCCCATGATTTAGTTAATCGTTATGAAGCGAATAACTGTATGTTGAAGAGAGTGCCTGCGTCTGGCTATGCTCTCGGAGTGTAACTCCCATGATTTAGTTAATCGTTATGAAACGATTAACTGTATGTAGAAGAGAGTGCCTACGTCTGGCTATGTATGCTCTCGGAGTGTAACTCCCATGATTTAGTTAATCGTTATGAAACGAATAACTGTATGTTGAAGAGAGTGCCTGCGTCTGGCTATGCTCTCGGAGTGTAACTCCCATGATTTAGTTAATCGTTATGAAACGAATAACTGTATGTAGAAGAGAGTGCCTACGTCTGGCTATGTATGCTCTCGGAGTGTAACTCCCATGATTTAGTTAATCGTTATGAAACGAATAACTGTATGTTGAAGAGAGTGCCTGCGTCTGGCTATGCTCTCGGAGTGTAACTCCCATGATTTAGTTAATCGTTATGAAACGAATAACTGTATGTTGAAGAGAGTGCCTGCGTCTGGCTATGCTCTCGGAGTGTAACTCCCATGATTTAGTTAATCGTTATGAAACGAATAACTGTATGTTGAAGAGAGTGCCTGCGTCTGGCTATGCTCTCGGAGTGTAACTCCCATGATTTAGTTAATCGTTATGAAACGAATAACTGTATGTTGAAGAGAGTGCCTGCGTCTGGCTATGCTCTCGGAGTGTAACTCCCATGATTTAGTTAATCGTTATGAAACGAATAACTGTATGTTGAAGAGAGTGCCTGCGTCTGGCTATGCTCTCGGAGTGTAACTCCCATGATTTAGTTAATCGTTATGAAACGAATAACTGTATGTTGAAGAGAGTGCCTGCGTCTGGCTATGCTCTCGGAGTGTAACTCCCATGATTTAGTTAATCGTTATGAAACGAATAACTGTATGTTGAAGAGAGTGCCTGCGTCTGGCTATGCTCTCGGAGTGTAACTCCCATGATTTAGTTAATCGTTATGAAACGAATAACTGTATGTTGAAGAGAGTGCCTGCGTCTGGCTATGCTCTCGGAGTGTAACTCCCATGATTTAGTTAATCGTTATGAAACGAATAACTGTATGTTGAAGAGAGTGCCTGCGTCTGGCTATGCTCTCGGAGTGTAACTCCCATGATTTAGTTAATCGTTATGAAACGAATAACTGTATGTTGAAGAGAGTGCCTGCGTCTGGCTATGCTCTCGGAGTGTAACTCCCATGATTTAGTTAATCGTTATGAAACGAATAACTGTATGTTGAAGAGAGTGCCTGCGTCTGGCTATGCTCTCGGAGTGTAACTCCCATGATTTAGTTAATCGTTATGAAACGAATAACTGTATGTTGAAGAGAGTGCCTGCGTCTGGCTATGCTCTCGGAGTGTAACTCCCATGATTTAGTTAATCGTTATGAAACGAATAACTGTATGTTGAAGAAAGTGCCTGCGTCTGGCTATGCTCTCGGAGTGTAACTCCCATGATTTAGTTAATCGTTATGAAACGAATAACTGTATGTAGAAGAGAGTGCCTACGTCTGGCTATGTATGCTCTCGGAGTGTAACTCCCATGATTTAGTTAATCGTTATGAAACGAATAACTGTATGTTGAAGAGAGTGCCTGCGTCTGGCTATGCTCTCGGAGTGTAACTCCCATGATTTAGTTAATCGTTATGAAACGAATAACTGTATGTAGAAGAGAGTGCCTACGTCTGGCTATGTATGCTCTCGGAGTGTAACTCCCATGATTTAGTTAATCGTTATGAAACGAATAACTGTATGTTGAAGAGAGTGCCTGCGTCTGGCTATGCTCTCGGAGTGTAACTCCCATGATTTAGTTAATCGTTATGAAACGAATAACTGTATGTTGAAGAGAGTGCCTGCGTCTGGCTATGCTCTCGGAGTGTAACTCCCATGATTTAGTTAATCGTTATGAAACGAATAACTGTATGTTGAAGAGAGTGCCTGCGTCTGGCTATGCTCTCGGAGTGTAACTCCCATGATTTAGTTAATCGTTATGAAACGAATAACTGTATGTTGAAGAGAGTGCCTGCGTCTGGCTATGCTCTCGGAGTGTAACTCCCATGATTTAGTTAATCGTTATGAAACGAATAACTGTATGTTGAAGAAAGTGCCTGCGTCTGGCTATGCTCTCGGAGTGTAACTCCCATGATTTAGTTAATCGTTATGAAACGAATAACTGTATGTAGAAGAGAGTGCCTACGTCTGGCTATGTATGCTCTCGGAGTGTAACTCCCATGATTTAGTTAATCGTTATGAAACGAATAACTGTATGTTGAAGAGAGTGCCTGCGTCTGGCTATGCTCTCGGAGTGTAACTCCCATGATTTAGTTAATCGTTATGAAACGAATAACTGTATGTAGAAGAGAGTGCCTACGTCTGGCTATGTATGCTCTCGGAGTGTAACTCCCATGATTTAGTTAATCGTTATGAAACGAATAACTGTATGTTGAAGAGAGTGCCTGCGTCTGGCTATGCTCTCGGAGTGAAACTCCCATGATTTAGTTAATCGTTATGAAACGATTAACTGTATGTAGAAGAGAGTGCCTACGTCTGGCTATGTATGCTCTCGGAGTGTAACTCCCATGATTTAGTTAATCGTTATGAAACGAATAACTGTATGTTGAAGAGAGTGCCTGCGTCTGGCTATGCTCTCGGAGTGTAACTCCCATGATTTAGTTAATCGTTATGAAACGAATAACTGTATGTTGAAGAGAGTGCCTGCGTCTGGCTATGCTCTCGGAGTGTAACTCCCATGATTTAGTTAATCGTTATGAAACGAATAACTGTATGTTGAAGAGAGTGCCTGCGTCTGGCTATGCTCTCGGAGTGTAACTCCCATGATTTAGTTAATCGTTATGAAACGAATAACTGTATGTTGAAGAGAGTGCCTGCGTCTGGCTATGCTCTCGGAGTGTAACTCCCATGATTTAGTTAATCGTTATGAAACGAATAACTGTATGTTGAAGAGAGTGCCTGCGTCTGGCTATGCTCTCGGAGTGTAACTCCCATGATTTAGTTAATCGTTATGAAACGAATAACTGTATGTAGAAGAGAGTGCCTACGTCTGGCTATGCTCTCGTAGTGTAACTCCCATGATTTAGTTAATCGTTATGAAACGAATAACTGTATGTAGAAAAGAGTGCCTGCGTCTGGCTATGCTCTCGGAGTGTAACTCCCATGATTTAGTTAATCGTTATGAAACGAATAACTGTATGTTGAAGAGAGTGCCTGCGTCTGGCTATGCTCTCGGAGTGTAACTCCCATGATTTAGTTAATCGTTATGAAAACGAATAACTGTATGTTGAAGAGAGTGCCTGCGTCTGGCTATGCTCTCGGAGTGTAACTCCCATGATTTAGTTAATCGTTATGAAACGAATAACTGTATGTTGAAGAGAGTGCCTGCGTTTTGCTATGCTCTCGGAGTGTAACTCCCATGATTTAGTTAATCGTTATGAAACGAATAACTGTATGTAGAAGAGAGTGCCTGCGTCTGGCTATGCTCTCGGAGTGTAACTCCCATGATTTAGTTAATCGTTATGAAACGAATAACTGTATGTTGAAGAGAGTGCCTGCGTCTGGCTATGCTCTCGGAGTGTAACTCCCATGATTTAGTTAATCGTTATGAAACGAATAACTGTATGTTGAAGAGAGTGCCTGCGTCTGGCTATGCTCTCGGAGTGTAACTCCCATGATTTAGTTAATCGTTATGAAACGAATAACTGTATGTTGAAGAGAGTGCCTGCGTCTGGCTATGCTCTCGGAGTGTAACTCCCATGATTTAGTTAATCGTTATGAAACGAATAACTGTATGTTGAAGAGAGTGCCTGCGTCTGGCTATGCTCTCGTAGTGTAACTCCCATGATTTAGTTAATCGTTATGAAACGAATAACTGTATGTAGAAAAGAGTGCCTGCGTCTGGCTATGCTCTCGGAGTGTAACTCCCATGATTTAGTTAATCGTTATGAAACGAATAACTGTATGTTGAAGAGAGTTGCCTGCGTCTGGCTATGCTCTCGGAGTGTAACTCCCATGATTTAGTTAATCGTTATGAAACGAATAACTGTATGTTGAAGAGAGTGCCTGCGTCTGGTATGCTCTCGGAGTGTAACTCCCATGATTTAGTTAATCGTTATGAAACGAATAACTGTATGTTGAAGAGAGTGCCTGCGTCTGGCTATGCTCTCGGAGTGTAACTCCCATGATTTAGTTAATCGTTATGAAACGAATAACTGTATGTTGAAGAGAGTGCCTGCGTCTGGCTATGCTCTCGGAGTGTAACTCCCATGATTTAGTTAATCGTTATGAAACGAATAACTGTATGTTGAAGAGAGTGCCTGCGTCTGGCTATGCTCTCGGAGTGTAACTCCCATGATTTAGTTAATCGTTATTGAAACGAATAACTGTATGTTGAAGAGAGTGCCTGCGTCTGGCTATGCTCTCGGAGTGTAACTCCCATGATTTAGTTAATCGTTATGAAACGAATAACTGTATGTTGAAGAGAGTGCCTACGTCTGGCTATGTATGCTCTCGGAGTGTAACTCCATTGATTTAGTTAATCGTTATGAAACGAATAACTGTATGTTGAGAGAGTGCCTGCGTCTGGACTATGCTCTCGGAGTGTAACTCCCATGATTTAGTTAATCGTTATGAAACGAATAACTGTATGTTGAAGAAGTGCCTGCGTCTGGCTATGCTCTCGGAGTGTAACTCCATGATTTAGTTAATCGTTATGAAACGAATAACTGTATGTAGAAGAGAGTGCCTACGTCTGGCTATGTATGCTCTCGGAGTGTAACTCCCATGATTTAGTTAATCGTTATGAAACGAATAACTGTATGTTGAAGAGAGTGCCTGCGTCTGGCTATGCTCTTGGAGTGTAACCTCCCATGATTTAGTTAATCGTTATGAAACGAATAACTGTATGTAGAAGAGAGTGCCTACGTCCTGGCTATGTATGCTCTCGGAGTGTAACTCCCATGATTTAGTTAATCGTTATGAACGAATAACTGTATGTTGAAGAGAGTGCCTGCGTCTGGCTATGCTCTCGGAGTGTAACTCCCATGATTTAGTTAATCGTTATGAAACGATTAACTGTATGTAGAAGAGAGTGCCTACGTCTGGCTATGTATGCTCTCGGAGTGTAACTCCCATGATTTAGTTAATCCGTTATGAAACGAATAACTGTATGTTGAAGAGAGTGCCTGCGTCTGGCTATGCTCTCGGAGTGTAACTCCCCATGATTTAGTTAACCGTTATGAACGAATAACTGTATGTAGAAGAGAGTGCCTGCGTCTGGCTATGCTCTCGGAGTGTAACTCCCATGATTAGTTAATCGTTATGAAACGAATAACTGTATGTTGAAGAGAGTGCCTGCGTCTGGCTATGCTCTCGGAGTGTAACTCCCATGATTTAGTTAATCGTTATGAAACGAATAACTGTATGTTGAAGAGAGTGCCTGCGTCTGGCTATGCTCTCGGAGTGTAACTCCCATGATTTAGTTAATCGTTATGAAACGAATAACTGTATGTTGAAGAGAGTGCCTGCGTCTGGCTATGCTCTCGGAGGGTAACTCCATGATTTAGTTAATCGTTATGAAACGAATAACTGTATGTTGAAGAGAGTGCCTGCGTCTGGCTATGCTCTCGGAGTGTAACTCCCATGATTTAGTTAATCGTTATGAACGAATAACTGTATGTAGAAAAGAGTGCCTGCCGTCTGCTATGCTCTCGAGTGTAACTCCCATGATTTAGTTAATCGTTATGAAACGAATAACTGTATGTTGAAGAGAGTGCCTGCGTCTGGCTATGCTCTCGGAGTGTAACTCCCATGATTTAGTTAATCGTTA
>NW_025575947.1:5000-10000 GCF_905147105.1 Pieris brassicae
ACCATAATAAACCATAAATAGTTTTTCTTACCAGAAGAGTTTTTATTTTTAAATATTCAATTTTAACTAGAAACGTATCGCTATCGCTAACAAAACCCCACACCACACACCACCACACGTTACACACATATACTTGACAGAGTAGATACTATCTACATATCTATCGACAGAGTTGTAGATATCGTGCCGTTGAACGGCATCTTGTCGCGTCGCGTGGCGATCTTGTACGAGAAACATTTTCCTCTGACATTGTATCGGAATAATTATTATAATTCATTATTATACATACATACATACATACATACATACATACATACATACATACATACATACATACATACATATTATTAATAAATTAATTGTTTTTTTTTTTTTTTTTTTTTTCTTCAAATAAACCCACATTGCCATTTCTCTGAGCGTGTGCTGCGAGCTTCAACGAGAAACATTCGGCGCGAAACTGTCGAGCGGCCGGCCGTCGCGCGCCGCACCTGTACGAGAAACATTTTCCTCTGACGTTGCATCGGAATAATTATTATAATTCATTATTATACATACATACATACATACATACATACATATTATTAATAAATATAATTGTTTTTTCTTTTCTTCAAATAAACCCACATTGCCATTTCTCTGAGCGTGTGCTGCGAGCTTCAACGAGAAACATTCGGCGCGAAACTGTCGAGCGGCCGGCCGTCGCGCGCCGCACCTGTACGAGAAACATTTTCCTCTGACGTTGCATCGGAATAATTATTATAATTCATTATTATACATACATACATACATACATACATACATACATACATACATACATATTATTAATAAATATAATTGTTTTTTTTGTTTTTTCTTTTCTTCAAATAAACCCACATTGCCATTTCTCTGAGCGTGTGCTGCGAGCTTCAACGAGAAACATTCGGCGCGAAACTGTCGAGCGGCCGGCCGTCGCGCGCCGCACCTGTACGAGAAACATTTTCCTCTGACGTTGCATCGGAATAATTATTATAATTCATTATTATACATACATACATACATACATACATACATATTATTAATAAATATAATTGTTTTTTCTTTTCTTCAAATAAACCCACATTGCCATTTCTCTGAGCGTGTGCTGCGAGCTTCAACGAGAAACATTCGGCGCGAAACTGTCGAGCGGCCGGCCGTCGCGCGCCGCACCTGTACGAGAAACATTTTCCTCTGACGTTGCATCGGAATAATTATTATAATTCATTATTATACATACATACATACATACATACATACATACATACATACATACATATTATTAATAAATATAATTGTTTTTTTTGTTTTTTCTTTTCTTCAAATAAACCCACATTGCCATTTCTCTGAGCGTGTGCTGCGAGCTTCAACGAGAAACATATCTATCAATACAAATGTCTATGCAAAAAAAAAGAAAACAAACAAAATCATATCAGTCAATAAAATAAATAATAATATTTTTTTACTACTACTACTACTACTACTAGTACTACTACGTGCTACTACTGCACGCCAATACACATACATAATAAAATGAAAAATCGTCTCTCTCTCGCTCGCTCTACGAGAAACATTCGACGTCCGCTCCAATGCCGACGCGGACTATTGCTCTCGGTATAGATGTGGAGCGAAACAGTCGTGCGCACAGCGTCGACTCGTTCTCGTTGCCGCGCGTCGTTCGTCTCAAATAGACACGAACGACGGACGAGAGAGAATGTGTTCTTGTTTTTGTGTTTGTGCGAAGTGTGAGAATATTATATACATATATTCGCGCATGGATGATATAGATATGGGTATGGATTTTCGGAGGAAATTATATCAAATTCGTATTTCGAATGCGAGACCGCCGAGATCTTTCCCAGCTCTCTCTCTCTCTGTGTGTGTGGTGTATAGTACATTTTATATATCTCTCTTGTGTCAACACAAAATAACAAAGAATATACATACTACTCCTCCTCATATTTTATATAATATAATATAAAATTATATTATAGCACCGCGTTCGCAGACCGTATGGTGATGTTACCAATCGACCAAGATTTGGGACCGTCTCCCCCGGTGTTATCTGTGATGTTAAAAGAATACGCTTCTAGGCACACCTCAACGCAGGGCGCCTAGCGTGTTCGACACGTGCGCGGTCGCCACGGCGACCGTATATGGAAAGAATGTATAAAAGAGGACGCACACGCGCCCATCGTCGAAACGGTGTGCGCAGCGTCGTGTTGGAATTTATCCCTCAAGCTCCGGGCGTTGATCGTATCTAGTGCGAATCATGCGTGTGTGTGCGCATGTAATTGCCAGCCGAGTTTTAATATGTTTACAATAACGTATTGAATAAAAATTGAGAAGTTGCGTTTAGATGAATGTTCAATTTTCAAATTGTCACAACATCGATTCCCGCCCGCGGGGTCGTGTTCGTTGCAGTTTTATGTCCCTCACAGTGGTCGAGCATCGTTGTACATCACCTCGTTGCGAGATCGTGACGGGACGGCCGCTCGTAGACCGGTCAAAGTTAGTCTATCGATATGAAGCGCGAACGTCGCGTCGCGTGCAAATTCGACGCGTTACGTTCACGCGTGTCGAGAAGGCGCGCGCGCAAGCGCGCGCCCCTCGACGCCGCCGAGCCAGCGGCTCGCCGAAGCCGCGTGACCGCGGTGTAGGCGTGTCGTTTGCGTAAGCAGCTCCCTGGTTGATCCTGCCAGTAGTTATATGCTTGTCTCAAAGATTAAGCCATGCATGTCTCAGTGCAAGCCGTATTAAGGCGATACCGCGAATGGCTCAATATATCAGTTTTGGTTCCTTAGATCTTACTCAGTTACTTGGATAACTGTGGTAATTCTAGAGCTAATACATGCAATCAGAACTCTGACCAGTGATGGGATGAGTGCTTTTATTAGATCAAAACCAATCGGCGGAGGGCCATGCGTCCGAAGTCGTTAATTTTGATGAATCTGGATAACTTTTGCCGATCGCACGGTCCAGTACCGGCGACGCATCTTTCAAATGTCTGCCTTATCAACTTTCGATGGTAGTTTCTGCGACTACCATGGTTGTCACGGGTAACGGGGAATCAGGGTTCGATTCCGGAGAGGGAGCCTGAGAAACGGCTACCACATCCAAGGAAGGCAGCAGGCGCGCAAATTACCCACTCCCGGCACGGGGAGGTAGTGACGAAAAATAACGATACGGGACTCTTACGAGGCCTCGTAATCGGAATGAGTACACTTTAAATATTTTAACGAGGACAATTGGAGGGCAAGTCTGGTGCCAGCAGCCGCGGTAATTCCAGCTCCAATAGCGTATACTAAAATTGTTGCGGTTAAAAAGCTCGTAGTTGCATTTGTGCGCCGCGCTGTCGGTGCACCGCATCCGCGGTGATACTGACACGTCTGCGGAGCATATCGTCGGTGAGCCGGCGGTAAAACGCCGGTTCAATATCAAAATCCTATCGCGGTGCTCTTCGGTGAGTGTCGAGGTGGGCCGACAATTTTACTTTGAACAAATTAGAGTGCTCAAAGCGGGCTCAAAATGCCGCTTGAATATTTCGTGCATGGAATAATAGAATATGATCTCGGTTCTATTTTGTTGGTTTTCAGAACTCCGAGGTAATGATTAATAGGGATAACTGGGGGCATTCGTATTGCGACGTTAGAGGTGAAATTCTTGGATCGTCGCAAGACGAACATCAGCGAAAGCATTTGCCAAAGGTGTTTTCATCAATCAAGAACGAAAGTTAGAGGTTCGAAGGCGATTAGATACCGCCCTAGTTCTAACCGTAAATATGTCATCTAGCGATCCGCCGACGTTACTACAATGGCTCGGCGGGCAGCTTCCGGGAAACCAAAGATTTTGGACTCCGGGGGGAGTATGGTTGCAAAGCTGAAACTTAAAGGAATTGACGGAAGGGCACCACCAGGAGTGGAGCCTGCGGCTTAATTTGACTCAACACGGGAAATCTCACCAGGCCCGGACACCGGAAGGATTGACAGATTAACAGCTCTTTCTTGATTCGGTGGGTGGTGGTGCATGGCCGTTCTTAGTTGGTGGAGCGATTTGTCTGGTTAATTCCGGTAACGAACGAGACTCTAGCCTGCTAAATAGGCGTCGTCATTCAAGGTGTGCGCGACTCTCGGGGAGCGCAACTCACTGGCGACGTATTAAAATTCTTCTTAGAGGGACCGGCGGCTTCGAGCCGCACGAGATTGAGCAATAACAGGTCTGTGATGCCCTTAGATGTCCTGGGCCGCACGCGCGCTACACTGAAGGAATCAACATGTTCTCCCTGGCCTAGAGGCCCGGGCAACCCGTTGAAACTCCTTCGTGCTGGGGATTGGGGTTTGCAATTATCCCCCATAAACGAGGAATTCCTAGTAAGCGCGAGTCATAAGCTCGCGTTGATTACGTCCCTGCCCTTTGTACACACCGCCCGTCGCTACTACCGATTGAATGATTTAGTGAGGTCTTCGGACCGACACGCGGTGGCCTCACGGCCGTCGGCGTTGCTGGGAAGTTGACCAAACTTGATCATTTAGAGGAAGTAAAAGTCGTAACAAGGTTTCCGTAGGGGAACCTGCGGAAGGATCATTAACGTTGGTTTTTTCTTTTTGTTTTGTTGTTGTCAAAGACTCGCAAAAAAAGAAAAAAATACAAAAACACGTGAATGATACGAATCAAAATCGAATCCGAGACGGTTGACTCTCTCTCGTCGATTCGCGACGTGTGCGTTGCGACACGCTTTGATTAGCGTTCGCTATCGCCTATTGATACTTTGAAATAATATTTTAATTTTTGTGTACAACCACGCAAATAAAAGAGATTTTCTTTCTTTTCATTTGTCGTACACGTTAATGATAAGTATTATTTTCAAATTTTTTTGTTTAATTTTTTCGCACCTTTTATATTTTCTCATACAAAAACACACACAAAAACAAAACGATTACCCTGAACGGTGGATCACTTGGCTCGCGGGTCGATGAAGAACGCAGTTA
>NW_025575947.1:17500-22500 GCF_905147105.1 Pieris brassicae
CTTCAACGAGAAACATTCGGCGCGAAACTGTCGAGCGGCCGGCCGTCGCGCGCCGCACCTGTACGAGAAACATTTTCCTCTGACGTTGCATCGGAATAATTATTATAATTCATTATTATACATACATACATACATACATACATACATACATACATATTATTAATAAATATAATTGTTTTTTTTGTTTTTTCTTTTCTTCAAATAAACCCACATTGCCATTTCTCTGAGCGTGTGCTGCGAGCTTCAACGAGAAACATTCGGCGCGAAACTGTCGAGCGGCCGGCCGTCGCGCGCCGCACCTGTACGAGAAACATTTTCCTCTGACGTTGCATCGGAATAATTATTATAATTCATTATTATACATACATACATACATACATACATACATACATATTATTAATAAATTAATTGTTTTTTTTTTTTTTTTTTTTTTTCTTCAAATAAACCCACATTGCCATTTCTCTGAGCGTGTGCTGCGAGCTTCAACGAGAAACATATCTATCAATACAAATGTCTATGCAAAAAAAAGAAAACAAACAAAATCATATCAGTCAATAAAATAAATAATAATATTTTTTTACTACTACTACTAGTACTACTACGTGCTACTACTGCACGCCAATACACATACATAATAAAATGAAAAATCGTCTCTCTCTCGCTCGCTCTACGAGAAACATTCGACGTCCGCTCCAATGCCGACGCGGACTATTGCTCTCGGTATAGATGTGGAGCGAAACAGTCGTGCGCACAGCGTCGACTCGTTCTCGTTGCCGCGCGTCGTTCGTCTCAAATAGACACGAACGACGGACGAGAGAGAATGTGTTCTTGTTTTTGTGTTTGTGCGAAGTGTGAGAATATTATATACATATATTCGCGCATGGATGATATAGATATGGGTATGGATTTTCGGAGGAAATTATATCAAATTCGTATTTCGAATGCGAGACCGCCGAGATCTTTCCCAGCTCTCTCTCTCTCTGTGTGTGTGGTGTATAGTACATTTTATATATCTCTCTTGTGTCAACACAAAATAACAAAGAATATACATACTACTCCTCCTCATATTTTATATAATATAATATAAAATTATATTATAGCACCGCGTTCGCAGACCGTATGGTGATGTTACCAATCGACCAAGATTTGGGACCGTCTCCCCCGGTGTTATCTGTGATGTTAAAAGAATACGCTTCTAGGCACACCTCAACGCAGGGCGCCTAGCGTGTTCGACACGTGCGCGGTCGCCACGGCGACCGTATATGGAAAGAATGTATAAAAGAGGACGCACACGCGCCCATCGTCGAAACGGTGTGCGCAGCGTCGTGTTGGAATTTATCCCTCAAGCTCCGGGCGTTGATCGTATCTAGTGCGAATCATGCGTGTGTGTGCGCATGTAATTGCCAGCCGAGTTTTAATATGTTTACAATAACGTATTGAATAAAAATTGAGAAGTTGCGTTTAGATGAATGTTCAATTTTCAAATTGTCACAACATCGATTCCCGCCCGCGGGGTCGTGTTCGTTGCAGTTTTATGTCCCTCACAGTGGTCGAGCATCGTTGTACATCACCTCGTTGCGAGATCGTGACGGGACGGCCGCTCGTAGACCGGTCAAAGTTAGTCTATCGATATGAAGCGCGAACGTCGCGTCGCGTGCAAATTCGACGCGTTACGTTCACGCGTGTCGAGAAGGCGCGCGCGCAAGCGCGCGCCCCTCGACGCCGCCGAGCCAGCGGCTCGCCGAAGCCGCGTGACCGCGGTGTAGGCGTGTCGTTTGCGTAAGCAGCTCCCTGGTTGATCCTGCCAGTAGTTATATGCTTGTCTCAAAGATTAAGCCATGCATGTCTCAGTGCAAGCCGTATTAAGGCGATACCGCGAATGGCTCAATATATCAGTTTTGGTTCCTTAGATCTTACTCAGTTACTTGGATAACTGTGGTAATTCTAGAGCTAATACATGCAATCAGAACTCTGACCAGTGATGGGATGAGTGCTTTTATTAGATCAAAACCAATCGGCGGAGGGCCATGCGTCCGAAGTCGTTAATTTTGATGAATCTGGATAACTTTTGCCGATCGCACGGTCCAGTACCGGCGACGCATCTTTCAAATGTCTGCCTTATCAACTTTCGATGGTAGTTTCTGCGACTACCATGGTTGTCACGGGTAACGGGGAATCAGGGTTCGATTCCGGAGAGGGAGCCTGAGAAACGGCTACCACATCCAAGGAAGGCAGCAGGCGCGCAAATTACCCACTCCCGGCACGGGGAGGTAGTGACGAAAAATAACGATACGGGACTCTTACGAGGCCTCGTAATCGGAATGAGTACACTTTAAATATTTTAACGAGGAACAATTGGAGGGCAAGTCTGGTGCCAGCAGCCGCGGTAATTCCAGCTCCAATAGCGTATACTAAAATTGTTGCGGTTAAAAAGCTCGTAGTTGCATTTGTGCGCCGCGCTGTCGGTGCACCGCATCCGCGGTGATACTGACACGTCTGCGGAGCATATCGTCGGTGAGCCGGCGGTAAAACGCCGGTTCAATATCAAAATCCTATCGCGGTGCTCTTCGGTGAGTGTCGAGGTGGGCCGACAATTTTACTTTGAACAAATTAGAGTGCTCAAAGCGGGCTCAAAATGCCGCTTGAATATTTCGTGCATGGAATAATAGAATATGATCTCGGTTCTATTTTGTTGGTTTTCAGAACTCCGAGGTAATGATTAATAGGGATAACTGGGGGCATTCGTATTGCGACGTTAGAGGTGAAATTCTTGGATCGTCGCAAGACGAACATCAGCGAAAGCATTTGCCAAAGGTGTTTTCATCAATCAAGAACGAAAGTTAGAGGTTCGAAGGCGATTAGATACCGCCCTAGTTCTAACCGTAAATATGTCATCTAGCGATCCGCCGACGTTACTACAATGGCTCGGCGGGCAGCTTCCGGGAAACCAAAGATTTTGGACTCCGGGGGGAGTATGGTTGCAAAGCTGAAACTTAAAGGAATTGACGGAAGGGCACCACCAGGAGTGGAGCCTGCGGCTTAATTTGACTCAACACGGGAAATCTCACCAGGCCCGGACACCGGAAGGATTGACAGATTAACAGCTCTTTCTTGATTCGGTGGGTGGTGGTGCATGGCCGTTCTTAGTTGGTGGAGCGATTTGTCTGGTTAATTCCGGTAACGAACGAGACTCTAGCCTGCTAAATAGGCGTCGTCATTCAAGGTGTGCGCGACTCTCGGGGAGCGCAACTCACTGGCGACGTATTAAAATTCTTCTTAGAGGGACCGGCGGCTTCGAGCCGCACGAGATTGAGCAATAACAGGTCTGTGATGCCCTTAGATGTCCTGGGCCGCACGCGCGCTACACTGAAGGAATCAACATGTTCTCCCTGGCCTAGAGGCCCGGGCAACCCGTTGAAACTCCTTCGTGCTGGGGATTGGGGTTTGCAATTATCCCCCATAAACGAGGAATTCCTAGTAAGCGCGAGTCATAAGCTCGCGTTGATTACGTCCCTGCCCTTTGTACACACCGCCCGTCGCTACTACCGATTGAATGATTTAGTGAGGTCTTCGGACCGACACGCGGTGGCCTCACGGCCGTCGGCGTTGCTGGGAAGTTGACCAAACTTGATCATTTAGAGGAAGTAAAAGTCGTAACAAGGTTTCCGTAGGGGAACCTGCGGAAGGATCATTAACGTTGGTTTTTTCTTTTTGTTTTGTTGTTGTCAAAGACTCGCAAAAAAAGAAAAAAATACAAAAAACACGTGAATGATACGAATCAAAATCGAATCCGAGACGGTTGACTCTCTCTCGTCGATTCGCGACGTGTGCGTTGCGACACGCTTTGATTAGCGTTCGCTATCGCCTATTGATACTTTGAAATAATATTTTAATTTTTGTGTACAACCACGCAAATAAAAGAGATTTTCTTTCTTTTCATTTGTCGTACACGTTAATGATAAGTATTATTTTCAAATTTTTTTGTTTAATTTTTTCGCACCTTTTATATTTTCTCATACAAAAACACACACAAAAACAAAACGATTACCCTGAACGGTGGATCACTTGGCTCGCGGGTCGATGAAGAACGCAGTTAACTGCGCGTCATAGTGTGAACTGCAGGACACATTTGAACATCGACATTTCGAACGCACATTGCGGTCCGTGGAGAAATATCCAGGACCACTCCTGTCTGAGGGCCGGCTGCATAAAAACAAAAAGCCACACTGTTCGCGTGACGAGCGGCGATCGCTGCGACTCCGGTCGTAGCGCCGCATCTCTGTCGCGCGTGCAATTGACGGTTTCGCTAGGCCGCCGAGCGGCCGAACGATCCGTTCGAATATATGTTCGATTACGACTCGTCATCCGTATTGGCCGTGTTAAGCCACGTCTATACGATACTTTTGTCGCACAAATAAATTCTCCCCGCCGCACCGTGTCTCCCGCGGCACGGGTGCGCGTCGAGTCTTTACGCAACGACAACGACAACGACGACAACGACGTTCGCGTTTACGCGTCGCGCGTGTTTGCTCGCATCGTCCCGGTCCCGCATGGCGATCGCGCGACGGTCGGCGCCGGTGCGCGCGTCGACGTGTCTCGACGCTGTCGCGTTCGGCTCAGTTTCTCTTACTCTCGCGAGAGGAAGCGAAACGCGCGCGCCCGCTGCTCTAGCGGTTGCGCCCAGTGTGTGCGTGCGGTGTTTGTGCAATTGTAGTGTGTACGAAATTATTGTGACGTGTGTTCTTAAAACGGACGGAACGATGCCGTCGTTAACGAACAACAACAGAAGAACCGCTTGGTGGTGTGCGATTGATTGATTTCGCGCAACGCGACATCTATGTGTCGCCACCACCACGCTGTTCGCAAGGTGCCGCGCCGCTTTCGTGCGAGCGCATATAATGTAGGCGGACTCGACGTCCGGAGGGCGCGTGGCGTCGTCGACGCGCTTGTAAAAATAGCGTGTCGCGTACGCCCGTTGCGCCGACGGATATCGCGTCTGC
>NW_025575947.1:27500-28842 GCF_905147105.1 Pieris brassicae
TTACAATATAATACACAAAATTTACAACTTACAAACAATGAAATGAATGATCTTTTTCTCGTATGCATCGCAAATGATCGATACTTTCAAAATAATCTGAACCCTTACACTTAGTCAACTCAAAGTGATTGACGTTTGACATCAATTTTATGTCGGTTTTATGAAATAGATTTTGGTCGGCGGTCGGTAACGGCCATATATGTCTTATATATCAATTTGTATGAAAAAGTTTAAAAAAAAAAAAAAAAAACTCAATCAACTAAGTAAGTAAGTAAGTAAGCAAGCACTTAAGTTTCTTTTAGTGAGTACTATCTAGAATAATTAAAAAATATCGACATTTAAATCGACGGTCCCCTATTTGGAAGGTTAACCTATAGCCCTAATAATAATTATATTATTTATGATTATGACAATGTTTGATGTTGTTGCACTAGACACACCATAATAAACCATAAATAGTTTTTCTTACCAGAAGAGTTTTTATTTTTAAATATTCAATTTTAACTAGAAACGTATCGCTATCGCTAACAAAACCCCACACCACACACCACCACACGTTACACACATATACTTGACAGAGTAGATACTATCTACATATCTATCGACAGAGTTGTAGATATCGTGCCGTTGAACGGCATCTTGTCGCGTCGCGTGGGCGATCTTGTACGAGAAACATTTTCCTCTGACATTGTATCGGAATAATTATTAATAATTCATTATTATACATACATACATACATACATACATACATACATACATACATACATACATACATACATACATACATATTATTAATAAATTAATTGTTTTTTTTTTTTTTTTTTTTTTTCTTCAAATAAACCCACATTGCCATTCTCTGAGCGTTGTGCTGCGAGCTTCAACGAGAAAACATTCGGCGCGAAAACTGTCGAGCGGCCGGCCGTCGCGCGCCGCACCTGTACGAGAAACATTTTTCCTCTGACGTTGCATCGGAATAATTATTATAATTCATTATTATACATACATACATACATACATACATACATATTATTAATAAATATAATTGTTTTTTTTTTTCTTCAAATAAACCCACATTGCCATTTCTCTGAGCGTGTGCTGCGAGCTCAACGAGAAACATTCGGCGCGAAACTGTCGAGCGGCCGGCCGTCGCGCGCCGCACCTGTACGAGAAACATTTTCCTCTGACGTTGCATCGGAATAATTATTATAATTCATTATTATACATACATACATACATACATACATACATACATACATACATACATATTATTAATAAATATAATTGTTTTTTTTGTTTTTTCTTTTCTTCAAATAAACCCACATTGCCAATTTCTCTGAGCAAT
>NW_025575948.1:0-28743 GCF_905147105.1 Pieris brassicae
GAGTTACACTCCGAGAGCATAGCCAGACGCAGGCACTCTCTTCAACATACAGTTATTCGTTTCATAACGATTAACTAAATCATGGAAGTTACACTCCGAGAGCATAGCCAGACGCAGGCACTCTCTTCTACATACAGTTATTCGTTTCATAACGATTAACTAAATCATGGGAGTTACACTCCGAGAGCATAGCCAGACGCAGGCACTCTCTTCAACATACAGTTATTCGTTTCATAACGATTAACTAAATCATGGGAGTTACACTCCGAGAGCATAGCCAGACGCAGGCACTCTCTTCAACATACAGTTATTCGTTTCATAACGATTAACTAAATCATGGGAGTTACACTCCGAGAGCATAGCCAGACGCAGGCACTCTCTTCAACATACAGGTTATTCGTTTCATAACGATTAACTAAATCATGGGAGTTACACTCCGAGAGCATACATAGCCAGACGTAGGCACTCTCTTCTACATACAGTTATTCGTTTCATAACGATTAACTAAATCATGGGAGTTTCACTCCGAGAGCATAGCCAGACGCAGGCACTCTCTTCAACATACAGTTATTCGTTTCATAACGATTAACTAAATCATGGGAGTTACACTCCGAGAGCATAGCCAGACGCAGGCACTCTCTTCAACATACAGTTATTCGTTTCATAACGATTAACTAAATCATGGAAGTTACACTCCGAGAGCATAGCCAGACGCAGGCACTCTCTTCTACATACAGTTATTCGTTTCATAACGATTAACTAAATCATGGGAGTTACACTCCGAGAGCATAGCCAGACGCAGGCACTCTCTTCAACATACAGTTATTCGTTTCATAACGATTAACTAAATCATGGGAGTTACACTCCGAGAGCATAGCCAGACGCAGGCACTCTCTTCAACATACAGTTATTCCTTTCATAACGATTAACTAAATCATGGGAGTTACACTCCGAGAGCATAGCCAGACGCAAGGCACTCTCTTCAACATACAGTTATTCGTTTCATAACGATTAACTAAATCATGGGAGTTACACTCCGAGAGCATACATAGCCAGACGTAGGCACTCTCTTCTACATACAGTTATTCGTTTCATAACGATTAACTAAATCATGGGAGTTACACTCCGAGAGCATACATAGCCAGACGTAGGCACTCTCTTCTACATACAGTTATTCGTTTCATAATGATTAACTAAATCATGGGAGTTACACTCCGAGAGCATAGCCAGACGCAGGCACTCTCTTCTACGTACAGTTATTCGTTTCATAACGATTAACTAAATCATGGGAGTTACACTCCGAGAGCATAGCCAGACGCAGGCACTCTCTTCAACATACAGTTATTCGTTTCATAACGATTAACTAAATCATGGGAGTTACACTCCGAGAGCATACATAGCCAGACGTAGGCACTCTCTTCTACATACAGTTATTCGTTTCATAACGATTAACTAAATCATGGGAGTTACACTCCGAGAGCATAGCCAGACGCAGGCACTCTCTTCAACATACAGTTATTCGTTTCATAACGATTAACTAAATCATGGGAGTTACACCCCGAGAGCATACATAGCCAGACGTAGGCACTCTCTTCTACATACAGTTATTCGTTTCATAACGATTAACTAAATCATGGGAGTTACACTCCGAGAGCATAGCCAGACGCAGGCACTCTCTTCTACATACAGTTATTCGTTTCATAACGATTAACTAAATCATGGGAGTTACACTCCGAGAGCATACATAGCCAGACGTAGGCACTCTCTTCTACATACAGTTATTCGTTTCATAACGATTAACTAAATCATGGGAGTTACACTCCGAGAGCATAGCCAGACGCAGGCACTCTCTTCAACATACAGTTATTCGTTTCATAACGATTAACTAAATCATGGGAGTTACACTCCGAGAGCATACATAGCCAGACGTAGGCACTCTCTTCTACATACAGTTATTCGTTTCATAACGATTAACTAAATCATGGGAGTTACACTCCGAGAGCATAGCCAGACGCAGGCACTCTCTTCAACATACAGTTATTCGTTTCATAACGATTAACTAAATCATGGGAGTTACACCCCGAGAGCATACATAGCCAGACGTAGGCACTCTCTTCTACATACAGTTATTCGTTTCATAACGATTAACTAAATCATGGGAGTTACACTCCGAGAGCATAGCCAGACGCAGGCACTCTCTTCTACATACAGTTATTCGTTTCATAACGATTAACTAAATCATGGGAGTTACACTCCGAGAGCATACATAGCCAGACGTAGGCACTCTCTTCTACATACAGTTATTCGTTTCATAACGATTAACTAAATCATGGGATTTACACTCCGAGAGCATAGCCAGACGCAGGCACTCTCTTCAACATACAGTTATTCGTTTCATAACGATTAACTAAATCATGGGAGTTACACTCCGAGAGCATAGCCAGACGCAGGCACTCTCTTCAACATACAGTTATTCGTTTCATAACGATTAACTAAATCATGGGAGTTACACTCCGAGAGCATAGCCAGACGCAGGCACTCTCTTCAACATACAGTTATTCGTTTCATAACGATTAACTAAATCATGGGAGTTACACCCCGAGAGCATACATAGCCAGACGTAGGCACTCTCTTCTACATACAGTTATTCGTTTCATAACGATTAACTAAATCATGGGAGTTACACTCCGAGAGCATAGCCAGACGCAGGCACTCTCTTCTACATACAGTTATTCGTTTCATAACGATTAACTAAATCATGGGAGTTACACTCCGAGAGCATACATAGCCAGACGTAGGCACTCTCTTCTACATACAGTTATTCGTTTCATAACGATTAACTAAATCATGGGAGTTACACTCCGAGAGCATAGCCAGACGCAGGCACTCTCTTCAACATACAGTTATTCGTTTCATAACGATTAACTAAATCATGGGAGTTACACTCCGAGAGCATACATAGCCAGACGTAGGCACTCTCTTCTACATACAGTTATTCGTTTCATAACGATTACTAAATCATGGGAGTTACACTCCGAGAGCATAGCCAGACGCAGGCACTCTCTTCAACATACAGTATTCGTTTCATAACGATTAACTAAATCATGGGAGTTACACTCCGAGAGCATACATAGCCAGACGTAGGCACTCTCTTCTACATACAGTTATTCGTTTCATAACGATTAACTAAATCATGGGAGTTACACTCCGAGAGCATAGCCAGACGCAGGCACTCTCTTCAACATACAGTTATTCGTTTCATAACGATTAACTAAATCATGGGAGTTACACTCCGAGAGCATAGCCAGACGCAGGCACTCTCTTCAACATACAGTTATTCGTTTCATAACGATTAACTAAATCATGGGAGTTACACTCCGAGAGCATAGCCAGACGCAGGCACTCTCTTCAACATACAGTTATTCGTTTCATAACGATTAACTAAATCATGGGAGTTACACTCCGAGAGCATAGCCAGACGCAGGCACTCTCTTCAACATACAGTTATTCGTTTCATAACGATTAACTAAATCATGGAAGTTACACTCCGAGAGCATAGCCAGACGCAGGCCCTCTCTTCTACATACAGTTATTCGTTTCATAACGATTAACTTAATCATGGGAGTTACACTCCGAGAGCATATCCAGACGCAGGCACTCTCTTCAACATACAGTTATTCGTTTCGTAACGATTAACTAAATCATGGGAGTTACACTCCGAGAGCATAGCCAGACGCAGGCACTCTCTTCAACATACAGTTATTCGTTTCATAACGATTAACTAAATCATGGGAGTTACACTCCGAGAACATAGCCAGACGCAGGCACTCTCTTCAACATACAGTTATTCGTTTCATAACGATTAACTAAATCATGGGAGTTACACTCCGAGAGCATAGCCAGACGCAGGCACTCTCTTCAACATACAGTTATTCGTTTCATAACGATTAACTAAATCATGGGAGTTACACCCCGAGAGCATACATAGCCAGACGTAGGTACTCTCTTCTACATACAGTTATTCGTTTCATAACGATTAACGAAATCATGGGAGTTACACTCCGAGAGCATAGCCAGACGCAGGCACTCTCTTCAACATACAGTTATTCGTTTCATAACGATTAACTAAATCATGGGAGTTACACTCCGAGAGCATAGCCAGACGCAGGCACTCTCTTCAACATACAGTTATTCGTTTCATAACGATTAACTAAATCATGGGAGTTACACTCCGAGAGCATAGCCAGACGCAGGCACTCTCTTCAACATACAGTTATTCGTTTCATAACGATTAACTAAATCATGGGAGTTACACTCCGAGAGCATAGCCAGACGCAGGCACTCTCTTCAACATACAGTTATTCGTTTCATAACGATTAACTAAATCATGGGAGTTACACTCCGAGAGCATAGCCAGACGCAGGCACTCTCTTCAACATACAGTTATTCGTTTCATAACGATTAACTAAATCATGGGAGTTACACTCCGAGAGCATAGCCAGACGCAGGCACTCTCTTCAACATACAGTTATTCGTTTCATAACGATTAACTAAATCATGGGAGTTACACTCCGAGAGCATAGCCAGACGCAGGCACTCTCTTCAACATACAGTTATTCGTTTCATAACGATTAACTAAATCATGGGAGTTACACTCCGAGAGCATAGCCAGACGCAGGCACTCTCTTCAACATACAGTTATTCGTTTCATAACGATTAACTAAATCATGGGAGTTACACCCCGAGAGCATACATAGCCAGACGTAGGCACTCTCTTCTACATACAGTTATTCGTTTCATAACGATTAACTAAATCATGGGAGTTACACTCCGAGAGCATAGCCAGACGCAGGCACTCTCTTCAACATACAGTTATTCGTTTCATAACGATTAACTAAATCATGGGAGTTACACTCCGAGAGCATAGCCAGACGCAGGCACTCTCTTCAACATACAGTTATTCGTTTCATAACGATTAACTAAATCATGGGAGTTACACTCCGAGAGCATAGCCAGACGCAGGCACTCTCTTCAACATACAGTTATTCGTTTCATAACGATTAACTAAATCATGGGAGTTACACTCCGAGAGCATAGCCAGACGCAGGCACTCTCTTCTACGTACAGTTATTCGTTTCATAACGATTAACTAAATCATGGGAGTTACACTCCGAGAGCATAGCCAGACGCAGGCACTCTCTTCAACATACAGTTATTCGTTTCATAACGATTAACTAAATCATGGGAGTTACACTCCGAGAGCATACATAGCCAGACGTAGGCACTCTCTTCTACATACAGTTATTCGTTTCATAACGATTAACTAAATCATGGGAGTTACACTCCGAGAGCATAGCCAGACGCAGGCACTCTCTTCAACATACAGTTATTCGTTTCATAACGATTAACTAAATCATGGGAGTTACACCCCGAGAGCATACATAGCCAGACGTAGGCACTCTCTTCTACATACAGTTATTCGTTTCATAACGATTAACTAAATCATGGGAGTTACACTCCGAGAGCATAGCCAGACGCAGGCACTCTCTTCTACATACAGTTATTCGTTTCATAACGATTAACTAAATCATGGGAGTTACACTCCGAGAGCATACATAGCCAGACGTAGGCACTCTCTTCTACATACAGTTATTCGTTTCATAACGATTAACTAAATCATGGGAGTTACACTCCGAGAGCATAGCCAGACGCAGGCACTCTCTTCAACATACAGTTATTCGTTTCATAACGATTAACTA
The DNA here is from genome assembly GCF_905147105.1 of Pieris brassicae. Classification (NCBI taxonomy): domain Eukaryota; kingdom Metazoa; phylum Arthropoda; class Insecta; order Lepidoptera; family Pieridae; genus Pieris; species Pieris brassicae. The sequence goes on from NW_025575948.1 coordinate 5,760, forward strand.
AATCATGGGAGTTACACTCCGAGAGCATAGCCAGACGCAGGCACTCTCTTCAACATACAGTTATTCGTTTCATAACGATTAACTAAATCATGGGAGTTACACTCCGAGAGCATAGCCAGACGCAGGGACTCTCTTCTACATACAGTTATTCGTTTCATAACGATTAACTAAATCATGGGAGTTACACTCCGAGAGCATAGCCAGACGCAGGCACTCTCTTCTACATACAGTTATTCGTTTCATAACGATTAACTAAATCATGGGAGTTACACTCCGAGAGCATACATAGCCAGACGTAGGCACTCTCTTCTACATACAGTTATTCGTTTCATAACGATTAACTAAATCATGGGAGTTACACTCCGAGAGTATAGCCAGACGCAGGCACTCTCTTCAACATACAGTTATTCGTTTCATAACGATTAACTAAATCATGGGAGTTACACTCCGAGAGCATAGCCAGACGCAGGCACTCTCTTCTACATACAGTTATTCGTTTCATAACGATTAACTAAATCATGGGAGTTACACTCCGAGAGCATAGCCAGACGCAGGCACTCTCTTCAACATACAGTTATTCGTTTCATAACGATTAACTAAATCATGGGAGTTACACCCCGAGAGCATACATAGCCAGACGTAGGCACTCTCTTCTACATACAGTTATTCGTTTCATAACGATTAACTAAATCATGGGAGTTACACTCCGAGAGCATAGCCAGACGCAGGCACTCTCTTCAACATACAGTTATTCGTTTCATAACGATTAACTAAATCATGGGAGTTACACTCCGAGAGCATACATAGCCAGACGTAGGCACTCTCTTCTACATACAGTTATTCGTTTCATAACGATTAACTAAATCATGGGAGTTACACTCCGAGAGCATAGCCAGACGCAGGCACTCTCTTCAACATACAGTTATTCGTTTCATAACGATTAACTAAATCATGGGAGTTACACTCCGAGAGCATACATAGCCAGACGTAGGCACTCTCTTCTACATACAGTTATTCGATTCATAACGATTAACTAAATCATGGGAGTTACACTCCGAGAGCATACATAGCCAGACGTAGGCACTCTCTTCTACATACAGTTATTCGTTTCATAACGATTAACTAAATCATGGGAGTTACACTCCGAGAGCATAGCCAGACGCAGGCACTCTCTTCAACATACAGTTATTCGTTTCATAACGATTAACTAAATCATGGGAGTTACACTCCGAGAGCATAGCCAGACGCAGGCACTCTCTTCAACATACAGTTATTCGTTTCATAACGATTAACTAAATCATGGGAGTTACACTCCGAGAGCATACATAGCCAGACGTAGGCACTCTCTTCTACATACAGTTATTCGTTTCATAACGATTAACTAAATCATGGGAGTTACACTCCGAGAGCATAGCCAGACGCAGGCACTCTCTTCTACATACAGTTATTCGTTTCATAACGATTAACTAAATCATGGGAGTTACACTCCGAGAGCATAGCCAGACGCAGGCACTCTCGTCAACATACAGTTATTCGTTTCATAACGATTAACTAAATCATGGGAGTTACACTCCGAGAGCATACATAGCCAGACGTAGGCACTCTCTTCTACATACAGTTATTCGTTTCATAACGATTAACTAAATCATGGGAGTTACACTCCGAGAGCATACATAGCCAGACGTAGGCACTCTCTTCTACATACAGTTATTCGTTTCATAACGATTAACTAAATCATGGGAGTTACACTCCGAGAGCATAGCCAGACGCAGGCACTCTCTTCAACATACAGTTATTCGTTTCATAACGATTAACTAAATCATGGGAGTTACACTCCGAGAGCATAGCCAGACGCAGGCACTCTCTTCAACATACAGTTATTCGTTTCATAACGATTAACTAAATCATGGGAGTTACACTCCGAGAGCATACATAGCCAGACGTACGCACTCTCTTCTACATACAGTTATTCGTTTCATAACGATTAACTAAATCATGGGAGTTACACTCCGAGAGCATAGCCAGACGCAGGCACTCTCTTCTACATACAGTTATTCGTTTCATAACGATTAACTAAATCATGGGAGTTACACTCCGAGAGCATACATAGCCAGACGTAGGCACTCTCTTCAACATACAGTTATTCGTTTCATAACGATTAACTAAATCATGGGAGTTACACTCCGAGAGCATAGCCAGACGCAGGCACTTTCTTCAACATACAGTTATTCGTTTCATAACGATTAACTAAATCATGGGAGTTACACTCCGAGAGCATAGCCAGACGCAGGCACTCTCTTCTACATACAGTTATTCGTTTCATAACGATTAACTAAATCATGGGAGTTACACTCCGAGAGCATAGCCAGACGCAGGCACTCTCTTCAACATACAGTTATTCGTTTCATAACGATTAACTAAATCATGGGAGTTACACTCCGAGAGCATAGCCAGACGCAGGCACTCTCTTCTACATACAGTTATTCGTTTCATAACGATTAACTAAATCATGGGAATTACACTCCGAGAGCATAGCCAGACGCAGGCACTCTCTTCAACATACAGTTATTCGTTTCATAACGATTAACTAAATCATGGGAGTTACACTCCGAGAGCATACATAGCCAGACGTAGGCACTCTCTTCTACATACAGTTATTCGTTTCATAACGATTAACTAAATCATGGGAGTTACACTCCGAGAGCATAGCCAGACGCAGGCACTCTTCTACATACAGTTATTCGTTTCATAACGATTAACTAAATCATGGGAGTTACACTCCGAGAGCATACATAGCCAGACGTAGGCACTCTCTTCAACATACAGTTATTCGTTTCATAACGATTAACTAAATCATGGGAGTTACACTCCGAGAGCATACATAGCCAGACGTAGGCACTCTCTTCTACATACAGTTATTCGTTTCATAACGATTAACTAAATCATGGGAGTTACACTCCGAGAGCATACATAGCCAGACGTAGGCACTCTCTTCTACATACAGTTATTCGTTTCATAACGATTAACTAAATCATGGGAGTTACACTCCGAGAGCATAGCCAGACGCAGGCACTCTCTTCAACATACAGTTATTCGTTTCATAACGATTAACTAAATCATGGGAGTTACACTCCGAGAGCATAGCCAGACGCAGGCACTCTCTTCAACATACAGTTATTCGTTTCATAACGATTAACTAAATCATGGGAGTTACACTCCGAGAGCATAGCCAGACGCAGGGACTCTCTTCTACATACAGTTATTCGTTTCATAACGATTAACTAAATCATGGGAGTTACACTCCGAGAGCATAGCCAGACGCAGGCACTCTCTTCAACATACAGTTATTCGTTTCATAACGATTAACTAAATCATGGGAGTTACACTCCGAGAGCATACATAGCCAGACGTAGGCACTCTCTTCTACATACAGTTATTCGTTTCATAACGATTAACTAAATCATGGGAGTTACACTCCGAGAGTATAGCCAGACGCAGGCACTCTCTTCAACATACAGTTATTCGTTTCATAACGATTAACTAAATCATGGGAGTTACACTCCGAGAGCATAGCCAGACGCAGGCACTCTCTTCTACATACAGTTATTCGTTTCATAACGATTAACTAAATCATGGGAGTTACACTCCGAGAGCATAGCCAGACGCAGGCACTCTCTTCAACATACAGTTATTCGTTTCATAACGATTAACTAAATCATGGGAGTTACACCCCGAGAGCATACATAGCCAGACGTAGGCACTCTCTTCTACATACAGTTATTCGTTTCATAACGATTAACTAAATCATGGGAGTTACACTCCGAGAGCATAGCCAGACGCAGGCACTCTCTTCAACATACAGTTATTCGTTTCATAACGATTAACTAAATCATGGGAGTTACACTCCGAGAGCATACATAGCCAGACGTAGGCACTCTCTTCTACATACAGTTATTCGTTTCATAACGATTAACTAAATCATGGGAGTTACACTCCGAGAGCATAGCCAGACGCAGGCACTCTCTTCAACATACAGTTATTCGTTTCATAACGATTAACTAAATCATGGGAGTTACACTCCGAGAGCATACATAGCCAGACGTAGGCACTCTCTTCTACATACAGTTATTCGATTCATAACGATTAACTAAATCATGGGAGTTACACTCCGAGAGCATACATAGCCAGACGTAGGCACTCTCTTCTACATACAGTTATTCGTTTCATAACGATTAACTAAATCATGGGAGTTACACTCCGAGAGCATAGCCAGACGCAGGCACTCTCTTCAACATACAGTTATTCGTTTCATAACGATTAACTAAATCATGGGAGTTACACTCCGAGAGCATAGCCAGACGCAGGCACTCTCTTCTACATACAGTTATTCGTTTCATAACGATTAACTAAATCATGGGAGTTACACTCCGAGAGCATACATAGCCAGACGTAGGCACTCTCTTCTACATACAGTTATTCGTTTCATAACGATTAACTAAATCATGGGAGTTACACTCCGAGAGCATAGCCAGACGCAGGCACTCTCTTCTACATACAGTTATTCGTTTCATAACGATTAACTAAATCATGGGAGTTACACTCCGAGAGCATAGCCAGACGCAGGCACTCTCGTCAACATACAGTTATTCGTTTCATAACGATTAACTAAATCATGGGAGTTACACTCCGAGAGCATACATAGCCAGACGTAGGCACTCTCTTCTACATACAGTTATTCGTTTCATAACGATTAACTAAATCATGGGAGTTACACTCCGAGAGCATACATAGCCAGACGTAGGCACTCTCTTCTACATACAGTTATTCGTTTCATAACGATTAACTAAATCATGGGAGTTACACTCCGAGAGCATAGCCAGACGCAGGCACTCTCTTCAACATACAGTTATTCGTTTCATAACGATTAACTAAATCATGGGAGTTACACTCCGAGAGCATAGCCAGACGCAGGCACTCTCTTCAACATACAGTTATTCGTTTCATAACGATTAACTAAATCATGGGAGTTACACTCCGAGAGCATACATAGCCAGACGTACGCACTCTCTTCTACATACAGTTATTCGTTTCATAACGATTAACTAAATCATGGGAGTTACACTCCGAGAGCATAGCCAGACGCAGGCACTCTCTTCTACATACAGTTATTCGTTTCATAACGATTAACTAAATCATGGGAGTTACACTCCGAGAGCATAGCCAGACGCAGGCACTCTCTTCAACATACAGTTATTCGTTTCATAACGATTAACTAAATCATGGGAGTTACACCCCGAGAGCATACATAGCCAGACGCAGGCACTCTCTTCTACATACAGTTATTCGTTTCATAACGATTAACTAAATCATGGGAGTTACACTCCGAGAGCATAGCCAGACGCAGGCACTCTCTTCAACATACAGTTATTCGTTTCATAACGATTAACTAAATCATGGGAGTTACACTCCGAGAGCATAGCCAGACGCAGGCACTCTCTTCAACATACAGTTATTCGTTTCATAACGATTAACTAAATCATGGGAGTTACACTCCGAGAGCATAGCCAGACGCAGGCACTCTCTTCAACATACAGTTATTCGTTTCATAACGATTAACTAGATCATGGAAGTTACACTCCGAGAGCATAGCCAGACGCAGGCACTCTCTTCTACATACAGTTATTCGTTTCATAACGATTAACTAAATCATGGGAGTTACACTCCGAGAGCATAGCCAGACGCAGGCACTCTCTTCAACATACAGTTATTCGTTTCATAACGATTAACTAAATCATGGGAGTTACACTCCGAGAGCATAGCCAGACGCAGGCACTCTCTTCAACATACAGTTATTCGTTTCATAACGATTAACTAAATCATGGGAGTTACACTCCGAGAGCATAGCCAGACGCAGGCACTCTCTTCAACATACAGTTATTCGTTTCATAACGATTAACTAAATCATGGGAGTTACACTCCGAGAGCATACATAGCCAGACGTAGGCACTCTCTTCTACATACAGTTATTCGTTTCATAACGATTAACTAAATCATGGGAGTTTCACTCCGAGAGCATAGCCAGACGCAGGCACTCTCTTCAACATACAGTTATTCGTTTCATAACGATTAACTAAATCATGGGAGTTACACTCCGAGAGCATAGCCAGACGTAGGCACTCTCTTCTACATACAGTTATTCGTTTCATAACGATTAACTAAATCATGGGAGTTACACTCCGAGAGCATAGCCAGACGCAGGCACTCTCTTCAACATACAGTTATTCGTTTCATAACGATTAACTAAATCATGGGAGTTACACCCCGAGAGCATACATAGCCAGACGTAGGCACTCTCTTCTACATACAGTTATTCGATTCATAACGATTAACTAAATCATGGGAGTTACACTCCGAGAGCATACATAGCCAGACGTAGGCACTCTCTTCTACATACAGTTATTCGTTTCATAACGATTAACTAAATCATGGGAGTTACACTCCGAGAGCATAGCCAGACGCAGGCACTCTCTTCAACATACAGTTATTCGTTTCATAACGATTAACTAAATCATGGGAGTTACACTCCGAGAGCATAGCCAGACGCAGGCACTCTCTTCTACATACAGTTATTCGTTTCATAACGATTAACTAAATCATGGGAGTTACACTCCGAGAGCATACATAGCCAGACGTAGGCACTCTCTTCTACATACAGTTATTCGTTTCATAACGATTAACTAAATCATGGGAGTTACACTCCGAGAGCATAGCCAGACGCAGGCACTCTCTTCTACATACAGTTATTCGTTTCATAACGATTAACTAAATCATGGGAGTTACACTCCGAGAGCATAGCCAGACGCAGGCACTCTCGTCAACATACAGTTATTCGTTTCATAACGATTAACTAAATCATGGGAGTTACACTCCGAGAGCATACATAGCCAGACGTAGGCACTCTCTTCTACATACAGTTATTCGTTTCATAACGATTAACTAAATCATGGGAGTTACACTCCGAGAGCATACATAGCCAGACGTAGGCACTCTCTTCTACATACAGTTATTCGTTTCATAACGATTAACTAAATCATGGGAGTTACACTCCGAGAGCATACATAGCCAGACGTAGGCACTCTCTTCTACATACAGTTATTCGTTTCATAACGATTAACTAAATCATGGGAGTTACACTCCGAGAGCATAGCCAGACGCAGGCACTCTCTTCAACATACAGTTATTCGTTTCATAACGATTAACTAAATCATGGGAGTTACACTCCGAGAGCATACATAGCCAGACGTACGCACTCTCTTCTACATACAGTTATTCGTTTCATAACGATTAACTAAATCATGGGAGTTACACTCCGAGAGCATAGCCAGACGCAGGCACTCTCTTCTACATACAGTTATTCGTTTCATAACGATTAACTAAATCATGGGAGTTACACTCCGAGAGCATAGCCAGACGCAGGCACTCTCTTCAACATACAGTTATTCGTTTCATAACGATTAACTAAATCATGGGAGTTACACCCCGAGAGCATACATAGCCAGACGTAGGCACTCTCTTCTACATACAGTTATTCGTTTCATAACGATTAACTAAATCATGGGAGTTACACTCCGAGAGCATAGCCAGACGCAGGCACTCTCTTCAACATACAGTTATTCGTTTCATAACGATTAACTAAATCATGGGAGTTACACTCCGAGAGCATAGCCAGACGCAGGCACTCTCTTCAACATACAGTTATTCGTTTCATAACGATTAACTAAATCATGGGAGTTACACTCCGAGAGCATAGCCAGACGCAGGCACTCTCTTCAACATACAGTTATTCGTTTCATAACGATTAACTAAATCATGGGAGTTACACTCCGAGAGCATACATAGCCAGACGCAGGCACTCTCTTCAACATACAGTTATTCGTTTCATAACGATTAACTAAATCATGGGAGTTACACCCCGAGAGCATACATAGCCAGACGCAGGCACTCTCTTCAACATACAGTTATTCGTTTCATAACGATTAACTAAATCATGGGAGTTACACTCCGAGAGCATAGCCAGACGCAGGCACTCTCTTCAACATACAGTTATTCGTTTCATAACGATTAACTAAATCATGGGAGTTACACTCCGAGAGCATAGCCAGACGCAGGCACTCTCTTCAACATACAGTTATTCGTTTCATAACGATTAACTAAATCATGGGAGTTACACTCCGAGAGCATACATAGCCAGACGTAGGCACTCTCTTCTACATACAGTTATTCGTTTCATAACGATTAACTAAATCATGGGAGTTTCACTCCGAGAGCATAGCCAGACGCAGGCACTCTCTTCAACATACAGTTATTCGTTTCATAACGATTAACTAAATCATGGGAGTTACACTCCGAGAGCATAGCCAGACGCAGGCACTCTCTTCAACATACAGTTATTCGTTTCATAACGATTAACTAAATCATGGAAGTTACACTCCGAGAGCATAGCCAGACGCAGGCACTCTCTTCTACATACAGTTATTCGTTTCATAACGATTAACTAAATCATGGGAGTTACACTCCGAGAGCATAGCCAGACGCAGGCACTCTCTTCAACATACAGTTATTCGTTTCATAACGATTAACTAAATCATGGGAGTTACACTCCGAGAGCATACATAGCCAGACGTAGGCACTCTCTTCAACATACAGTTATTCCTTTCATAACGATTAACTAAATCATGGGAGTTACACTCCGAGAGCATAGCCAGACGCAGGCACTCTCTTCAACATACAGTTATTCGTTTCATAACGATTAACTAAATCATGGGAGTTACACTCCGAGAGCATACATAGCCAGACGTAGGCACTCTCTTCTACATACAGTTATTCGTTTCATAACGATTAACTAAATCATGGGAGTTACACTCCGAGAGCATACATAGCCAGACGTAGGCACTCTCTTCTACATACAGTTATTCGTTTCATAACGATTAACTAAATCATGGGAGTTACACTCCGAGAGCATAGCCAGACGCAGGCACTCTCTTCTACGTACAGTTATTCGTTTCATAACGATTAACTAAATCATGGGAGTTACACTCCGAGAGCATAGCCAGACGCAGGCACTCTCTTCAACATACAGTTATTCGTTTCATAACGATTAACTAAATCATGGGAGTTACACTCCGAGAGCATACATAGCCAGACGTAGGCACTCTCTTCTACATACAGTTATTCGTTTCATAACGATTAACTAAATCATGGGAGTTACACTCCGAGAGCATAGCCAGACGCAGGCACTCTCTTCAACATACAGTTATTCGTTTCATAACGATTAACTAAATCATGGGAGTTACACTCCGAGAGCATAGCCAGACGCAGGCACTCTCTTCAACATACAGTTATTCGTTTCATAACGATTAACTAAATCATGGGAGTTACACTCCGAGAGCATAGCCAGACGCAGGCACTCTCTTCAACATACAGTTATTCGTTTCATAACGATTAACTAAATCAAGGGAGTTACACTCCGAGAGCATACATAGCCAGACGTAGGCACTCTCTTCTACATACAGTTATTCGTTTCATAACGATTAACTAAATCATGGGAGTTACACTCCGAGAGCATAGCCAGACGCAGGCACTCTCTTCAACATACAGTTATTCGTTTCATAACGATTAACTAAATCATGGGAGTTACACTCCGAGAGCATAGCCAGACGCAGGCACTCTCTTCAACATACAGTTATTCGTTTCATAACGATTAACTAAATCATGGGAGTTACACTCCGAGAGCATAGCCAGACGCAGGCACTCTCTTCAACATACAGTTATTCGTTTCATAACGATTAACTAAATCATGGGAGTTACACTCCGAGAGCATAGCCAGACGCAGGCACTCTCTTCAACATACAGTTATTCGTTTCATAACGATTAACTAAATCATGGAAGTTACACTCCGAGAGCATAGCCAGACGCAGGCACTCTCTTCTACATACAGTTATTCGTTTCATAACGATTAACTAAATCATGGGAGTTACACTCCGAGAGCATAGCCAGACGCAGGCACTCTCTTCAACATACAGTTATTCGTTTCGTAACGATTAACTAAATCATGGGAGTTACACTCCGAGAGCATAGCCAGACGCAGGCACTCTCTTCAACATACAGTTATTCGTTTCATAACGATTAACTAAATCATGGGAGTTACACTCCGAGAACATAGCCAGACGCAGGCACTCTCTTCAACATACAGTTATTCGTTTCATAACGATTAACTAAATCATGGGAGTTACACTCCGAGAGCATAGCCAGACGCAGGCACTCTCTTCAACATACAGTTATTCGTTTCATAACGATTAACTAAATCATGGGAGTTACACCCCGAGAGCATACATAGCCAGACGTAGGTACTCTCTTCTACATACAGTTATTCGTTTCATAACGATTAACTAAATCATGGGAGTTACACTCCGAGAGCATAGCCAGACGCAGGCACTCTCTTCAACATACAGTTATTCGTTTCATAACGATTAACTAAATCATGGGAGTTACACTCCGAGAGCATAGCCAGACGCAGGCACTCTCTTCAACATACAGTTATTCGTTTCATAACGATTAACTAAATCATGGGAGTTACACTCCGAGAGCATAGCCAGACGCAGGCACTCTCTTCAACATACAGTTATTCGTTTCATAACGATTAACTAAATCATGGGAGTTACACTCCGAGAGCATAGCCAGACGCAGGCACTCTCTTCAACATACAGTTATTCGTTTCATAACGATTAACTAAATCATGGGAGTTACACTCCGAGAGCATAGCCAGACGCAGGCACTCTCTTCAACATACAGTTATTCGTTTCATAACGATTAACTAAATCATGGGAGTTACACTCCGAGAGCATAGCCAGACGCAGGCACTCTCTTCAACATACAGTTATTCGTTTCATAACGATTAACTAAATCATGGGAGTTACACTCCGAGAGCATAGCCAGACGCAGGCACTCTCTTCAACATACAGTTATTCGTTTCATAACGATTAACTAAATCATGGGAGTTACACTCCGAGAGCATAGCCAGACGCAGGCACTCTCTTCAACATACAGTTATTCGTTTCATAACGATTAACTAAATCATGGGAGTTACACCCCGAGAGCATACATAGCCAGACGTAGGCACTCTCTTCTACATACAGTTATTCGTTTCATAACGATTAACTAAATCATGGGAGTTACACTCCGAGAGCATAGCCAGACGCAGGCACTCTCTTCAACATACAGTTATTCGTTTCATAACGATTAACTAAATCATGGGAGTTACACTCCGAGAGCATAGCCAGACGCAGGCACTCTCTTCAACATACAGTTATTCGTTTCATAACGATTAACTAAATCATGGGAGTTACACTCCGAGAGCATAGCCAGACGCAGGCACTCTCTTCAACATACAGTTATTCGTTTCATAACGATTAACTAAATCATGGGAGTTACACCCCGAGAGCATACATAGCCAGACGTAGGCACTCTCTTCTACATACAGTTATTCGTTTCATAACGATTAACTAAATCATGGGAGTTACACTCCGAGAGCATAGCCAGACGCAGGCACTCTCTTCTACATACAGTTATTCGTTTCATAACGATTAACTAAATCATGGGAGTTACACTCCGAGAGCATACATAGCCAGACGTAGGCACTCTCTTCTACATACAGTTATTCGTTTCATAACGATTAACTAAATCATGGGAGTTACACTCCGAGAGCATAGCCAGACGCAGGCACTCTCTTCAACATACAGTTATTCGTTTCATAACGATTAACTAAATCATGGGAGTTACACTCCGAGAGCATACATAGCCAGACGTAGGCACTCTCTTCTACATACAGTTATTCGTTTCATAACGATTAACTAAATCATGGGAGTTACACTCCGAGAGCATAGCCAGACGCAGGCACTCTCTTCAACATACAGTTATTCGTTTCATAACGATTAACTAAATCATGGGAGTTACACCCCGAGAGCATACATAGCCAGACGTAGGCACTCTCTTCTACATACAGTTATTCGTTTCATAACGATTAACTAAATCATGGGAGTTACACTCCGAGAGCATAGCCAGACGCAGGCACTCTCTTCTACATACAGTTATTCGTTTCATAACGATTAACTAAATCATGGGAGTTACACTCCGAGAGCATACATAGCCAGACGTAGGCACTCTCTTCTACATACAGTTATTCGTTTCATAACGATTAACTAAATCATGGGAGTTACACTCCGAGAGCATACATAGCCAGACGTAGGCACTCTCTTCTACATACAGTTATTCGTTTCATAACGATTAACTAAATCATGGGAGTTACACTCCGAGAGCATACATAGCCAGACGTAGGCACTCTCTTCTACATACAGTTATTCGTTTCATAACGATTAACTAAAGCATGGGAGTTACACTCCGAGAGCATAGCCAGACGCAGGCACTCTCTTCAACATACAGTTATTCGTTTCATAACGATTAACTAAATCATGGGAGTTACACCCCGAGAGCATACATAGCCAGACGTAGGCACTCTCTTCTACATACAGTTATTCGTTTCATAACGATTAACTAAATCATGGGAGTTACACTCCGAGAGCATAGCCAGACGCAGGCACTCTCTTCAACATACAGTTATTCGTTTCATAACGATTAACTAAATCATGGGAGTTACACTCCGAGAGCATAGCCAGACGCAGGCACTCTCTTCAACATACAGTTATTCGTTTCATAACGATTAACTAAATCATGGGAGTTACACTCCGCGAGCATAGCCAGACGCAGGCACTCTCTTCTACATATAGTTATTCGTTTCATAACGATTAACTAAATCATGGGAGTTACACTCCGAGAGCATAGCCAGACGCAGGCACTCTCTTCAACATACAGTTATTCGTTTCATAACGATTAACTAAATCATGGGAGTTACACCCCGAGAGCATACATAGCCAGACGTAGGCACTCTCTTCAACATACAGTTATTCGTTTCATAACGATTAACTAAATCATGGGAGTTACACTCCGAGAGCATACATAGCCAGACGTAGGCACTCTCTTCTACATACAGTTATTCGTTTCATAACGATTAACTAAATCATGGGAGTTACACTCCGAGAGCATACATAGCCAGACGTAGGCACTCTCTTCTACATACAGTTATTCGTTTCATAACGATTAACTAAATCATGGGAGTTACACTCCGAGAGCATACATAGCCAGACGTAGGCACTCTTTTCTACATACAGTTATTCGTTTCATAACGATTAACTAAATCATGGGAGTTACACTCCGAGAGCATAGCCAGACGCAGGCACTCTCTTCTACGTACAGTTATTCGTTTCATAACGATTAACTAAATCATGGGAGTTACACTCCGAGAGCATAGCCAGACGCAGGCACTCTCTTCAACATACAGTTATTCGTTTCATAACGATTAACTAAATCATGGGAGTTACACTCCGAGAGCATACATAGCCAGACGTAGGCACTCTCTTCTACATACAGTTATTCGTTTCATAACGATTAATTAAATCATGGGAGTTTCACTCCGAGAGCATAGCCAGACGCAGGCACTCTCTTCAACATACAGTTATTCGTTTCATAACGATTAACTAAATCATGGGAGTTACACTCCGAGAGCATAGCCAGACGCAGGCACTCTCTTCTACATACAGTTATTCGTTTCATAACGATTAACTAAATCATGGGAGTTACACTCCGAGAGCATACATAGCCAGACGTAGGCACTCTCTTCTACATACAGTTATTCGTTTCATAACGATTAACTAAATCATGGGAGTTACACTCCGAGAGCATAGCCAGACGCAGGCACTCTCTTCAACATACAGTTATTCGTTTCATAACGATTAACTAAATCATGGGAGTTACACTCCGAGAGCATACATAGCCAGACGTAGGCACTCTCTTCTACATACAGTTATTCGTTTCATAACGATTAACTAAATCATGGGAGTTACACTCCGAGAGCATAGCCAGACGCAGGCACTCTCTTCAACATACAGTTATTCGTTTCATAACGATTAACTAAATCATGGGAGTTACACCCCGAGAGCATACATAGCCAGACGTAGGCACTCTCTTCTACATACAGTTATTCGTTTCATAACGATTAACTAAATCATGGGAGTTACACTCCGAGAGCATAGCCAGACGCAGGCACTCTCTTCAACATACAGTTATTCGTTTCATAACGATTAACTAAATCATGGGAGTTACACTCCGAGAGCATAGCCAGACGCAGGCACTCTCTTCAACATACAGTTATTCGTTTCATAACGATTAACTAAATCATGGGAGTTACACTCCGAGAGCATAGCCAGACGCAGGCACTCTCTTCAACATACAGTTATTCGTTTCATAACGATTAACTAAATCATGGGAGTTACACTCCGAGAGCATAGCCAGACGCAGGCACTCTCTTCAACATACAGTTATTCGTTTCATAACGATTAACTAAATCATGGGAGTTACACTCCGCGAGCATAGCCAGACGCAGGCACTCTCTTCTACATATAGTTATTCGTTTCATAACGATTAACTAAATCATGGGAGTTACACTCCGAGAGCATAGCCAGACGCAGGCACTCTCTTCAACATACAGTTATTCGTTTCATAACGATTAACTAAATCATGGGAGTTACACCCCGAGAGCATACATAGCCAGACGTAGGCACTCTCTTCAACATACAGTTATTCGTTTCATAACGATTAACTAAATCATGGGAGTTACACTCCGAGAGCATACATAGCCAGACGTAGGCACTCTCTTCTACATACAGTTATTCGTTTCATAACGATTAACTAAATCATGGGAGTTACACTCCGAGAGCATAGCCAGACGCAGGCACTCTCTTCAACATACAGTTATTCGTTTCATAACGATTAACTAAATCATGGGAGTTACACTCCGAGAGCATACATAGCCAGACGTAGGCACTCTCTTCTACATACAGTTATTCGTTTCATAACGATTAATTAAATCATGGGAGTTTCACTCCGAGAGCATAGCCAGACGCAGGCACTCTCTTCAACATACAGTTATTCGTTTCATAACGATTAACTAAATCATGGGAGTTACACTCCGAGAGCATAGCCAGACGCAGGCACTCTCTTCAACATACAGTTATTCGTTTCATAACGATTAACTAAATCATGGGAGTTACACTCCGAGAGCATACATAGCCAGACGTAGGCACTCTCTTCTACATACAGTTATTCGTTTCATAACGATTAACTAAATCATGGGAGTTACACTCCGAGAGCATACATAGCCAGACGTAGGCACTCTTTTCTACATACAGTTATTCGTTTCATAACGATTAACTAAATCATGGGAGTTACACTCCGAGAGCATAGCCAGACGCAGGCACTCTCTTCTACGTACAGTTATTCGTTTCATAACGATTAACTAAATCATGGGAGTTACACTCCGAGAGCATAGCCAGACGCAGGCACTCTCTTCAACATACAGTTATTCGTTTCATAACGATTAACTAAATCATGGGAGTTACACTCCGAGAGCATACATAGCCAGACGTAGGCACTCTCTTCTACATACAGTTATTCGTTTCATAACGATTAACTAAATCATGGGAGTTACACTCCGAGAGCATAGCCAGACGCAGGCACTCTCTTCAACATACAGTTATTCGTTTCATAACGATTAACTAAATCATGGGAGTTACACCCCGAGAGCATACATAGCCAGACGAAGGCACTCTCTTCTACATACAGTTATTCGTTTCATAACGATTAACTAAATCATGGGAGTTACACTCCGAGAGCATAGCCAGACGCAGGCACTCTCTTCTACATACAGTTATTCGTTTCATAACGATTAACTAAATCATGGGAGTTACACTCCGAGAGCATACATAGCCAGACGTAGGCACTCTCTTCTACATACAGTTATTCGTTTCATAACGATTAACTAAATCATGGGAGTTACACTCCGAGAGCATAGCCAGACGCAGGCACTCTCTTCTACATACAGTTATTCGTTTCATAACGATTAACTAAATCATGGGAGTTACACTCCGAGAGCATAGCCAGACGCAGGCACTCTCTTCAACATACAGTTATTCGTTTCATAACGATTAACTAAATCATGGGAGTTACACTCCGAGAGCATACATAGCCAGACGTAGGCACTCTCTTCTACATACAGTTATTCGTTTCATAACGATTAACTAAATCATGGGAGTTACACTCCGAGAGCATAGCCAGACGCAGGCACTCTCTTCAACATACAGTTATTCGTTTCATAACGATTAACTAAATCATGGGAGTTACACCCCGAGAGCATACATAGCCAGACGTAGGCACTCTCTTCTACATACAGTTATTCGTTTCATAACGATTAACTAAATCATGGGAGTTACACTCCGAGAGCATAGCCAGACGCAGGCACTCTCTTCTACATACAGTTATTCGTTTCATAACGATTAACTAAATCATGGGAGTTACACTCCGAGAGCATACATAGCCAGACGTAGGCACTCTCTTCTACATACAGTTATTCGTTTCATAACGATTAACTAAATCATGGGATTTAAACTCCGAGAGCATAGCCAGACGCAGGCACTCTCTTCAACATACAGTTATTCGTTTCATAACGATTAACTAAATCATGGGAGTTACACTCCGAGAGCATAGCCAGACGCAGGCACTCTCTTCAACATACAGTTATTCGTTTCATAACGATTAACTAAATCATGGGAGTTACACTCCGAGAGCATAGCCAGACGCAGGCACTCTCTTCAACATACAGTTATTCGTTTCATAACGATTAACTAAATCATGGGAGTTACACCCCGAGAGCATACATAGCCAGACGTAGGCACTCTCTTCTACATACAGTTATTCGTTTCATAACGATTAACTAAATCATGGGAGTTACACTCCGAGAGCATAGCCAGACGCAGGCACTCTCTTCTACATACAGTTATTCGTTTCATAACGATTAACTAAATCATGGGAGTTACACTCCGAGAGCATACATAGCCAGACGTAGGCACTCTCTTCTACATACAGTTATTCGTTTCATAACGATTAACTAAATCATGGGAGTTACACTCCGAGAGCATAGCCAGACGCAGGCACTCTCTTCAACATACAGTTATTCGTTTCATAACGATTAACTAAATCATGGGAGTTACACCCCGAGAGCATACATAGCCAGACGTAGGCACTCTCTTCTACATACAGTTATTCGTTTCATAACGATTAACTAAATCATGGGAGTTACACTCCGAGAGCATAGCCAGACGCAGGCACTCTCTTCAACATACAGTTATTCGTTTCATAACGATTAACTAAATCATGGGAGTTACACTCCGAGAGCATAGCCAGACGCAGGCACTCTCTTCAACATACAGTTATTCGTTTCATAACGATTAACTAAATCATGGGAGTTACACTCCGAGAGCATAGCCAGACGCAGACACTCTCTTCAACATACAGTTATTCGTTTCATAACGATTAACTAAATCATGGGAGTTACACTCCGAGAGCATAGCCAGACGCAGGCACTCTCTTCAACATACAGTTATTCGTTTCATAACGATTAACTAAATCATGGGAGTTACACTCCGAGAGCATAGCCAGACGCAGGCACGCTCTTCAACATACAGTTATTCGTTTCATAACGATTAACTAAATCATGGGAGTTACACTCCGAGAGCATAGCCAGACGCAGGCACTCTCTTCAACATACAGTTATTCGTTTCATAACGATTAACTAAATCATGGGAGTTACACTCCGAGAGCATAGCCAGACGCAGGCACTCTCTTCAACATACAGTTATTCGTTTCATAACGATTAACTAAATCATGGGAGTTACACTCCGAGAGCATAGCCAGACGCAGGCACTCTCTTCAACATACAGTTATTCGTTTCATAACGATTAACTAAATCATGGAAGTTACACCCCGAGAGCATACATAGCCAGACGTAGGCACTCTCTTCTACATACAGTTATTCGTTTCATAACGATTAACTAAATCATGGGAGTTACACTCCGAGAGCATAGCCAGACGCAGGCACTCTCTTCAACATACAGTTATTCGTTTCATAACGATTAACTAAATCATGAGAGTTACACTCCGAGAGCATACATAGCCAGACGTAGGCACTCTCTTCTACATACAGTTATTCGTTTCATAACGATTAACTAAATCATGGGAGTTACACTCCGAGAGCATAGCCAGACGCAGGCACTCTCTTCAACATACAGTTATTCGTTTCATAACGATTAACTAAATCATGGGAGTTACACCCCGAGAGCATACATAGCCAGACGTAGGCACTCTCTTCTACATACAGTTATTCGTTTCATAACGATTAACTAAATCATGGGAGTTACACTCCGAGAGCATAGCCAGACGCAGGCACTCTCTTCAACATACAGTTATTCGTTTCATAACGATTAACTAAATCATGGGAGTTACACTCCGAGAGCATAGCCAGACGCAGGCACTCTCTTCAACATACAGTTATTCGTTTCATAACGATTAACTAAATTATGGGAGTTACACTCCGAGAGCATAGCCAGACGCAGGCACTCTCTTCAACATACAGTTATTCGTTTCATAACGATTAACTAAATCATGGGAGTTACACTCCGAGAGCATAGCCAGACGCAGGCACTCTCTTCTACATACAGTTATTCGTTTCATAACGATTAACTAAATCATGGGAGTTACACTCCGAGAGCATAGCCAGACGCAGGCACTCTCTTCAACATACAGTTATTCGTTTCATAACGATTAACTAAATCATGGGAGTTACACTCCGAGAGCATAGCCAGACGCAGGCACTCTCTTCAACATACAGTTATTCGTTTCATAACGATTAACTAAATCATGGGAGTTACACTCCGAGAGCATAGCCAGACGCAGGCACTCTCTTCAACATACAGTTATTCGTTTCATAACGATTAACTAAATCATGGGAGTTACACTCCGAGAGCATACATAGCCAGACGTAGGCACTCTCTTCAACATACAGTTATTCGTTTCATAACGATTAACTAAATCATGGGATTTACACTCCGAGAGCATAGCCAGACGCAGGCACTCTCTTCAACATACAGTTATTCGTTTCATAACGATTAACTAAATCATGGGAGTTACACTCCGAGAGCATAGCCAGACGCAGGCACTCTCTTCAACATACAGTTATTCGTTTCATAACGATTAACTAAATCATGGGAATTACACTCCGAGAGCATAGCCAGACGCAGGCACTCTCTTCAACATACAGTTATTCGTTTCATAACGATTAACTAAATCATGGGAGTTACACTCCGAGAGCATAGCCAGACGCAGGCACTCTCTTCAACATACAGTTATTCGTTTCATAACGATTAACTAAATCATGGGAGTTACACTCCGAGAGCATACATAGCCAGACGTAGGCACTCTCTTCTACATACAGTTATTCGTTTCATAACGATTAACTAAATCATGGGAGTTTCACTCCGAGAGCATAGCCAGACGCAGGCACTCTCTTCAACATACAGTTATTCGTTTCATAACGATTAACTAAATCATGGGAGTTACACTCCGAGAGCATAGCCAGACGCAGGCACTCTCTTCAACATACAGTTATTCGTTTCATAACGATTAACTAAATCATGGGAGCTACACTCCGAGAGCATACATAGCCAGACGTAGGCACTCTCTTCTACATACAGTTATTCGTTTCATAACGATTAACTAAATCATGGGAGTTACACTCCAAGAGCATACATAGCCAGACGTAGGCACTCTCTTCTACATACAGTTATTCGTTTCATAACGATTAACTAAATCATGGGAGTTACACTCCGAGAGCATAGCCAGACGCAGGCACTCTCTTCAACATACAGTTATTCGTTTCATAACGATTAACTAAATCATGGGAGTTACACTCCGAGAGCATAGCCAGACGCAGGCACTCTCTTCAACATACAGTTATTCGTTTCATAACGATTAACTAAATCATGGGAGTTACACTCCGAGAGCATAGCCAGACGCAGGCACTCTCTTCTACATACAGTTATTCGTTTCATAACGATTAACTAAATCATGGGAGTTACACTCCGAGAGCATAGCCAGACGCAGGCACTCTCTTCTACGTACAGTTATTCGTTTCATAACGATTAACTAAATCATGGGAGTTACACTCCGAGAGCATAGCCAGACGCAGGCACTCTCTTCAACATACAGTTATTCGTTTCATAACGATTAACTAAATCATGGGAGTTACACTCCGAGAGCATAGCCAGACGCAGGCACTCTCTTCAACATACAGTTATTCGTTTCATAACGATTAACTAAATCATGGGAGTTACACTCCGAGAGCATACATAGCCAGACGTAGGCACTCTCTTCTACATACCGTTATTCGTTTCATAACGATTAACTAAATCATGGGAGTTACACTCCGAGAGCATAGCCAGACGCAGGCACTCTCTTCAACATACAGTTATTCGTTTCATAACGATTAACTAAATCATGGGAGTTACACCCCGAGAGCATACATAGCCAGACGTAGGCACTCTCTTCTACATACAGTTATTCGTTTCATAACGATTAACTAAATCATGGGAGTTACACTCCGAGAGCATAGCCAGACGCAGGCACTCTCTTCTACATACAGTTATTCGTTTCATAACGATTAACTAAATCATGGGAGTTACACTCCGAGAGCATACATAGCCAGACGTAGGCACTCTCTTCTACATACAGTTATTCGTTTCATAACGATTAACTAAATCATGGGAGTTACACTCCGAGAGCATAGCCAGACGCAGGCACTCTCTTCAACATACAGTTATTCGTTTCATAACGATTAACTAAATCATGGGAGTTACACTCCGAGAGCATAGCCAGACGCAGGCACTCTCTTCAACATACAGTTATTCGTTTCATAACGATTAACTAAATCATGGGAGTTACACTCCGAGAGCATACATAGCCAGACGTAGGCACTCTCTTCTACATACAGTTATTCGTTTCATAACGATTAACTAAATCATGGGAGTTACACTCCGAGAGCATAGCCAGACGCAGGCACTCTCTTCAACATACAGTTATTCGTTTCATAACGATTAACTAAATCATGGGAGTTACACTCCGAGAGCATAGCCAGACGCAGGCACTCTCTTCAACATACAGTTATTCGTTTCATAACGATTAACTAAATCATGGGAGTTACACCCCGAGAGCATACATAGCCAGACGTAGGCACTCTCTTCTACATACAGTTATTCGTTTCATAACGATTAACTAAATCATGGGAGTTACACTCCGAGAGCATAGCCAGACGCAGGCACTCTCTTCAACATACAGTTATTCGTTTCATAACGATTAACTAAATCATGGGAGTTACACTCCGAGAGCATACATAGCCAGACGCAGGCACTCTCTTCAACATACAGTTATTCGTTTCATAACGATTAACTAAATCATGGGAGCTACACTCCGAGAGCATACATAGCCAGACGTAGGTACTCTCTTCTACATACAGTTATTCGTTTCATAACGATTAACTAAATCATGGGAGTTACACTCCAAGAGCATACATAGCCAGACGTAGGCACTCTCTTCTACATACAGTTATTCGTTTCATAACGATTAACTAAATCATGGGAGTTACACTCCGAGAGCATAGCCAGACGCAGGCACTCTCTTCAACATACAGTTATTCGTTTCATAACGATTAACTAAATCATGGGAGTTACACTCCGAGAGCATAGCCAGACGCAGGCACTCTCTTCAACATACAGTTATTCGTTTCATAACGATTAACTAAATCATGGGAGTTACACTCCTAGAGCATAGCCAGACGCAGGCACTCTCTTCAACATACAGTTATTCGTTTCATAACGATTAACTAAATCATGGGAGTTACACTCCGAGAGCATAGCCAGACGCAGGCACTCTCTTCTACATACAGTTATTCGTTTCATAACGATTAACTAAATCATGGGAGTTACACTCCGAGAGCATAGCCAGACGCAGGCACTCTCTTCTACGTACAGTTATTCGTTTCATAACGATTAACTAAATCATGGGAGTTACACTCCGAGAGCATAGCCAGACGCAGGCACTCTCTTCAACATACAGTTATTCGTTTCATAACGATTAACTAAATCATGGGAGTTACACTCCGAGAGCATAGCCAGACGCAGGCACTCTCTTCAACATACAGTTATTCGTTTCATAACGATTAACTAAATCATGGGAGTTACACTCCGAGAGCATACATAGCCAGACGTAGGCACTCTCTTCTACATACCGTTATTCGTTTCATAACGATTAACTAAATCATGGGAGTTACACTCCGAGAGCATAGCCAGACGCAGGCACTCTCTTCAACATACAGTTATTCGTTTCATAACGATTAACTAAATCATGGGAGTTACACCCCGAGAGCATACATAGCCAGACGTAGGCACTCTCTTCTACATACAGTTATTCGTTTCATAACGATTAACTAAATCATGGGAGTTACACTCCGAGAGCATAGCCAGACGCAGGCACTCTCTTCTACATACAGTTATTCGTTTCATAACGATTAACTAAATCATGGGAGTTACACTCCGAGAGCATACATAGCCAGACGTAGGCACTCTCTTCTACATACAGTTATTCGTTTCATAACGATTAACTAAATCATGGGAGTTACACTCCGAGAGCATAGCCAGACGCAGGCACTCTCTTCAACATACAGTTATTCGTTTCATAACGATTAACTAAATCATGGGAGTTACACTCCGAGAGCATAGCCAGACGCAGGCACTCTCTTCAACATACAGTTATTCGTTTCATAACGATTAACTAAATCATGGGAGTTACACTCCGAGAGCATACATAGCCAGACGTAGGCACTCTCTTCTACATACAGTTATTCGTTTCATAACGATTAACTAAATCATGG